>NC_086452.1:195923993-196146493 GCF_028390025.1 Pseudophryne corroboree | reverse complement strand
AAAGCCGTTTGGCAATGAAGGAAGCCTCACGGATTCTACGTTGGGCAGAACGCCATCTACTGGCAATATTCATTCCGGGAGTCCTGAATTGGGAAGCAGACTTTCTCAGTCATCAGGACGTGCATGCCGGCGAGTGGGGCCTCCATCCAGAAGTGTTTCAACTCCTCATGGAAAGGTGGGGTCTTCCAGATGTGGATCTGATGGCGTCTCGACACAATCACAAGGTTCCGGTCTTCGGAGCAAGGACAAGGGATCCTCAAGCAGCATTCGTGGATGTGCTGGCAGTGCCGTGGAGGTTTCGGCTGCCGTACGTGTTCCCTCCGGTGTCAATCCTGCCCAGGGTAATTCGGAAGTTTAAGCAAGAAAAAGGAAATCTGCTTCTCATAGCTCCGGCGTGGCCCAGACGGCACTGGTTCTCAGACCTGCAAGGCCTATCGTCAGAGCGTCCACTTCTACTTCCACAATGCCCAGACCTCCTCGTTCAGGGCCCCTGTGTCTACCAGGACCTAGCCCGGCTGTCTTTGACGGCGTGGCTCTTGAAGCTTCCGTCTTAAGAGCTAAGGGTTTTTCTGAAGAGGTCATTAAAACTAGGTTGCGGGCCCGGAAACCGGGCTCTGCTCGGATTTACCATCGGGTCTGGCATTCTTACTTTGTTTGGTGCGCATCTAACCATTATGACGCTTCCAAGTTTAGTACAGCCAAACTTTTGGCTTTTCTACAACAGGGCCTAGATTTAGGCCTGCGTCTGGCCTCCCTCAAGGTTCCTATTTCTGCCTTGTCGGTGTGGCTTCAGAGAAAAAAATTGCGACTTTACCTGATGTTCATACTTTCACTCAGGGTGTGTTGCGTATCCGACCTCCCGCCTGTGGCTCCTTGGGACTTGTTGTGGTTTTGGAGGCGTTGCAGGAGTCTCCATTTGAACCTCTTGGTTCAAGCTGACCTTAAGTGGCTTTCTTTTAAGGTGGTGTTCTTGCTGGCTATTGCCTCTGCTAGAAGAGTGTCGGATTTGGGTGCCTTGTCTTGTAGTTCTCCATATCGGATTTTTCACCGTGACCGGGCGGTTCTTAGGACTTGTCCCGGATATTTACCTAAGGTGGTTTCTTCGTTCCACCTTAATCAGGAGATTGTGGTTCCAGCTTATGTTTCTCCTGATTTGTCTCCCAAAGAGCGGTCTTTGGATGTGGTATGGGCTCTCCGTATCTATGTGAAGAGAACTGCTTCTATTCGAAAGTCTGATTCTCTCTTTGTTTTGTTTGGATTTCACAAACGTGGCTGGCCTGCTCACAAGCAGACCCTGGCCAGGTGGATTAGAATGGTGATTGCGCATGCTTATGTGAAGGCTGGTCTGTCAGCTCCTGTTCACATTACGGCCCATTCTACTCGGTCTGTTGGACCTTCTTGGGCGCCCCAACGTGGTGCGACCCTTGACCAATTGTGCAAGGCGGTTACGTGGTCCTCTGTGAACACGTTCATAAGGTTCTATGCCTTCGATACTGCCGCTTCCCAGGATGCTTCCTTTGGATGCCGGGTTCTTGTGCCCGCTACAGTGCGTCCCCTCCCATAAGGAACTGCTTTAGGACAACCCCATTGTCCAGACTTGTGGAGCCCAGTGTACCCCGCAGCAGAAAACGAGTTTTATGGTAAGAACTTACCCTTGTTAAAACTCTTTCTGCGAGGTACACTGGGCTCCACAAGGCGCCCACCCTGACGCACTTAGCTTCTTTGGGTTGATATGGCATTAGCCGCTGACACTTCTCTTGTCGTGAGAGTGTGGTGTATGTGGCTACTAACCGTTGTCTCTTTTCCTGCTACTGCATTGGGCTGGTTATCTAAACTGAGCTCCTGTGCTGGGAGGCGGGGTTATAGAGGAGGCGGCGCTGTGTATTCTGGGAACAGTCAAAGCTTTGAGCCTGTTGGTGCCTCAGATCAAGATCCTACTCTACACCTCATTGTCCAGACTTGTGGAGCCCAGTGTACCTCGCAGAAAGAGTTTTAACAAGGGTAAGTTCTTACCATAAAACTCGTTTTTTATTCTCTTTAGAATTCTTGGGATCAGAGGGAGGAAACACGTACACCAGCTGGTAGACCCACAAAGTTGTCAGAGCATCTACCGCCACCGATTGTGGGTTTCTCGACCTGGAACAATAACGCTTGAGCTTTTTGTTGAGTCGAGTGGCCATCATGTCGATCTGTGGATATCCCCACCGACGTGTCGTCCACCTGAACACCACCGGGTGGAGGCCCCACTCCACGAGTACAGGTCATGTCTGCTGAGGAAGTCTGCTTCCCAGTTGTCTACTCCCGGAATGAGGACGGCCGACAACGCCACGGTGTGTTTTTCTACCTAGAGGAAAATTCTTGACACCTCTGACATTGCTGCTCTGCTTTTCGTTCCGCCCTGTCGGTTTATGTACGTTACCACCGTTACATTGTCCAACTGGACTTGAATGGCCTGATTCTAAAGTAAAGATGAAGCCTGCAGAAGGGCGTTGTAGATTGCCCTTAGTTCCAAGATGTTTATTGGAAGGAGGACTTCCTGACTTGACCATATTCCCTGAAACTGCACCCCCCCCGGGTGACTGCTCCCCAACCTCTGAGGCTTGTGTCTGTGGTTAGCAGAATCCAATTCTGAATCCCGAACCTCGGACCCTCGACGAGGTGAGAAGTCTGTAGCCACCACAGAAGGAAGATTCTGGCTCTTGGCGACAGACAAGTCCTCTAATGCACGTGAAGATGCGATCCAGACCATTTGTCCACCAGATCCAGCTGTAAGGGCCACTCATGAAACCTACCGTACTGAAGTATCTCGTAAGAGGCCACCCTTTTCCCCAAAAGGCGAATGCACAGATGCACTGAGATGCAGGTTGGCTTCAGGACAGCCCGAACCATCGACTGGATTACCATAGTATTCTCCAAGGGAAGGAACAGTCTCTTATACCCTGTGTCCAGTATCATTCCCAGGAAAGGAAGCCTCTGTGTCGGTTCCAGGTGAGATTTTGGTAAGTTCAGAATCCATCCTTGATCCAGCGCTCCCTGGATGGTGCCTTTATCAGAAGATCGTCCAGGTATGGAATTATGTTCACTCCTTGTTTGGGGAGTAGAATCATCATCTCTGCCATCACCTTGGTGAACACTCTCGGTGCTGTGGAGAGACCGAATGGCAGGGCCTAGAACTGGTAGTGGCAGTTTTGCAGTGCAAATTGTAGATAAGCCTGATGAGGCGGCCAGATCGGAATGTGAAGGTACGCATCCTTGATATCCAGGAACACTAGGAATTCTCCCTCCTCCAGACCTGATATCACCGCTCTCAGAGACTCCATCTTGAATTTGAACACTCTTAAGTACGGGTTCAATGACTTGTGGTTCAAAATCGGTCTTACCGAACAGTCTGGTTTCGGTACTACAAACAAGTTGGAATGATATCCATTGTTTTGCAGATGAGGTGGAACTGGAACAATGACCTAAGTCTGTACCAGTTTTTGAATGGCGTCCTGTAAGGTTATACTTGCCTCTTGAAACTGGTAAGCCTGATTTGAAAGGTCTCTGAGGTGGGAGCTCCTGAAACTCCAGTCTGTAGCCCTGGGAAATAAGATTTATGACGCAGGGATCCTGGCACGAACCTGTCCAGATGTGACTGAAAAATCTTAGTCGGGCTCCCACCTGCCAGTCTTCCAGGCATCTCGGTCCACCGTCATGCTGAAGGCTTTGAGGAAGCAGAGCTTGAGCTCTGTTCCTGTGAACCGGCAGTTGCTGGTTTGCATGGTTTAGCTCTAGCGCCTCTGGTGGCTTTAGAAGAACCTCTGGTCTTGCCCTTAAACTTGGCAGTCCAAAAGGACTGTAGATTAGGTCCAGAGTTGGCCTTCCTGGCTGGTGGAGCTGCAAAAGGAAGATACGTGAACTTACCCGCAGTAGCTTTGGAGATCAATTTGTCTAGTTAATCTCCAAATAAGGCCTCTCCTGTGAAGGGTAGGCCTTCCACGCCTTTCCTGGAGTCTGCACCAGCAGTCCACTGGCGTAGCCATAAGCCTCTGCGTGCTGCCACTGCCAAAGCAGTGGTGCGTGCATTAAGCAAGCCTATTACTTTTATGGCTTCCACCATAAGGTTTGCCGAGTCCTGTATATGTTGCAGGAGTAAAATAATCTCCCCTTGAGGCAAGGTACCTAACCCCTCAAGTAGGTTACTAGACCATTTGGTGATGGCCTTAGTAATCCACCCACATGCTATAGTGGGTCTCGGGGCCACCCCAGCAGCTGTATACAAAGATTTGAGTGTATTCTCAATTCTACGATCAGCCGTGCCTTTTAGGGAATCTGCACCCGGGACAGGCAATACAATTTTCCGTGACAGCCTGAATGCTGATGCATCCACTATCGGTGGATTTTCCCATTTTTTCCTATCCTCAGGAGGAAAAGGAAAAGATGATAGCAACCTTTTTAGGATTTGAAATTTCCTATCAGGATTAACCCACGGTTCTTCAAACAGGGTATTTAGTTCCTTTGACACAGGAAAAGTGTAGAGGATTTCTTTTATATATTAAAATAAGATTTCTCAGTCTCCTCTGTTACCTTATCAGGGATATGCAGAACTTCTCTGATAGCTTCTATGAGGGCCTCTATTCCCTGTGACAGAATAGCCTCCCCCACCTCTGAGTCCACCTCCCCCTCCTCCATGTCTGACCCCTCATAATCAGAGTGAGACTGCAGGATATGAGCCAAAGGATGTTTATGCGGACAAATAGCAGGGGACTGAGACGCTGGTTTGGGTACTGAGTCTCTGTTCAAAAACTCAGGTCATCGATTGTCTTAAGTATTGCATCTTTTTCTCATTACGGGACAATTTAGTAGAAATAATGGAAATCATTCCCCTAATGGAATCCAGCCAAGCTGGCTCTGCCCCGCTAGCCTGGGAAGGTACACTGCACTGAGTACACTGCAGTGAACCCCCTGGAGAAGAGGAACACTGTGCCTTACATGAAACACACTCTTTGTCTGACATACTGTGAAAGTGACCGCACACACACACAGGAACAGGTTAAATGCACAGTTAACCCACAAAGTGCCCTTCCAGAGAGACACAGAGATAGTATGGAGCCAGCACACAGCACCCTTACTGCTAATGCCAAGCTTAGCTGGGTCGCAGACTAAGTACCCAGATTGGGGACTTAGAACACTAGTAAGCTCTCATCCCCTGCTATGACCCCCTGGTACCGATGAGGTAATCTGGAGTCCCTCCGGAGAAGCTGGGCGTCCCTGTCAGTCAGCATCTGTGTCCACTGCAGAGGGAAAATAGCGCTGGTGAGCTGCTGGATCCGCTCAGTGAAGCCCCGCCCTTACAATGGCACGAGATCTTGCCGCACTTTTTTATAGTGGCTGAGGTAATTTTAGTGCTTAAAGTCAGCCACCCATTTAAGTCTGTAATGCCAGTCTGGGTACTGTGTATACACGTAGTGTACTTAGACTCAGTTCGCTACCTCAGAAGCGGTGCGTCTGCACTGTGTACCGAGTCTGGAGACCCAGCCGCCCCATGTCAAAGCCGTGCATCTCCGTGCTATCATGCCGCCATAATAGCCGGCGACCCGCTAACCGGGATGCCAGCTTAGTACTCACCACTCTTCTAGCTTCTGGCTCTGTTAGGGGTGGCAGCGTGCTGCGGGAATGTACGCTCGCCGTGGTGGGGCTTGTGAATAGTTCCCTCAGGAGCTAGTGTCCTGTCAGTGGGGAATGGGACCATTAACCCTTCAAGAGGTTGGGCTGTCCCCCCCCCACCCTAAGTCCCACGAAGCATGCAGGCTGGAGCCATCCAGTTCTGCCTGAAAATAACAAACATACAAAATAAATGCAGAAAATGCTTCAGGAGCTTCCAGCGATGTGACCGGCTCCTCCGGGCACATTTTCTATCCGAGTCTGGTGGGAGGGGCATAGAGGGAGGAGCCAGCGCACACTATCAAATTCTTAAAGTGCCAAAGGCTCCTAGTGGACCCGTCTATACCCCATGGTACTAAATGGATTCCCAGTATCCCCAAGGATGTAAGAGAAATAAGCATTACTGTGTGGCATAATTTTAATCGGGGGTACTACTGTGTGGTCACACCCTTTACCTATGCCCATTTTGGGGGGTGCGTGCTTTCAGCGTACGCAGTGCCTATTCATAATATAGGGGGGAGGGGGACTCCACTGCTCTTTCTAGGACACCAAAATATCTGGTTACGGCACTGAGCAATGTGCACATAATATGGTCAAAAATAATCCCAATGTTCTCGTGGAGAGGAGCCGAGGTGGGGGCCAGGATAGACCAAGCCAGGAAAAAAGTAAATGCAGCCATCAGTAAATTGGTCGCAGCTAAAGGGGGAAGCACCATTCAGCATAAACATCTAGTGATAAGGTTTAGAGTTGTACAGGTGCGATGGAGTGCTCATAGGCCTGGACATATTCAACAATGTCTACAGGACACCCTGGAAGGTTTGAGGTAGCAGGGTGGGGCTTCAGTCCTTAGGTCGCTGGAACTTTGTGTGGCAGGGAAGGAGCAGTGCACAAATTATACCCCTTTTCCACCTACGAGCACGGGTCGCAGCCGGGTGCCTGATACGGGAGCTGCCCCCTGCTGCGACCCGTGCTCGGTCCCTTTCCCATCAACAGTCACAACCCGGCATATGCCGGGTTGGTGACGCTTCTAGTGATGCGGCAGGGGCGGCGCAGGGAGATCACATGATCTCCCGGCGCCGCCCTTCCATACAGTGTAAACGGGGGCCGTGTCGCATCGACACGGCTCCCGTTTACACTACAACCCTACCCGGATCATTCCCGTGTCCTACCCAGGTAGATAGCCGGGTAGGATTCACGGGTCACTTGATCCGGGTTGACCCTTTTCCACTTGCAAAAAACACGGGTAAATGCGCGCCCCCGTGCATTTACCCGTGTTTTTTGAGCTAATGGAAAAGGGGTGTTAGTCGGCCGGATGCCTGGTTCCAGCAAAATGTGGCATGTGGACACTAGATGAGGGTGTTATGCGCATGGTAGCTGGACACAATGATAGGGGGCGTGGTTGTGTGCCTGTCCTAGATGGAAAATATAGTAGGGAGCGTGCATGCCTACAAGGTTGGGCCGAGCACGGCCCAGGTGGTGCACTGTCACGAAAGCCTTGCACACTGCTTTCCAGTTGTTATTGTGTTGTGATGAAATAAAGCTGTGACTGATTTATTTGCCCAAAATTACTCAGTCTTATCTCACTTATTGGGTGGCGAATACGGCGGGACGATGGAAAGTCAGAATCTCCATCCGTACTAGCGTTCTGCAGGAGATATCTGTGAAATCTCCTGCATTAGGCTATTAGTACACAGCATCAATTCATAAAATAGGCCTCTTGGTGTTTTTTTGGGTTTTTAAACTCAGTGAACTTGTGACAGAACTGGTAATGCAAGTCAGCAGGAAGTGCACACAAATAAAATACAGAGTCCATGTTTAATGGTTAAAACAAACTAAACACATTCTTTTATGTACACTGGGCACTGCCCTCATTTTGGCACTCACAAAACAGGAGATTGCACACAAAGAATGAATTACTACAAATCTGTAGCTATATCACAACAATCACCAATTTGCACTTGTGTTTTCCCCTTAACAAAAACAAAACAAAAAAAACAGCATTACACTTAAAATGACCACGGTGATCCATTGCCACTGGGCTTCATTCAGCACAGACTGCAATTGCGACCGAACACAATCTGCGAAGACCTCTAACCAAACCCATAATCTCATCTGTGATTATACAACCCCATTGCAAATCTAGCCCACTCCCACTGCGCGCATAGCTACAAATGCAACATTGCGTACATTCAATCAACATTACGAGAATAAACGCAGTTCTTACACATCGATGTCAGCACAAAACTGGGATGGTTTATGATTGCTCTATTCTGTCAGAATAATGGGGGTAATTCCAAGTTGATCGCAGCAGGATTTTTGATAGCAATTGGGCAAAACCATGTGCACTGCAGGGGAGGCAGATTTAACATGTGAAGAAAGAGTTAGATTTGGGTGGGTTATTTTATTTCTGTGCAGGGTAAATACTGACTGCTTTATTTTTACACTGCAAATTATATTGCAGATTGAACACACCCCACCCAAATCTATCTCTCTCTGCACATGTTATATCTGCCTCCCCTGCAGTGCACATGGTTTTGCCCAATTGCTAACAAAAATCCTGCTGCGATCAACTTGGAATTACCCCCAATGTCAGGCAGGTATTAAGGGTCATGGTGTAAACACAATACATACATGTAAAATGTTAAAGTAATACACAATAGTAATAAATTATACACAAGCACTGTGCTAAAATGGGCATACACATAACATACATACCTATAAAAAAAAGTGTCATTTTGTTGATTTAAAAAAACAAACAAATTTATTTAATTAGGCATGCAGCACACTAAACAGCAATCCCTGCATCACTGTGAATGCCATCAGCTGCTTGTGAGGAAAGCGCTTAATTTACCGACGGTCGGGATACCGACGCTAGAATCCCGACAGCTGAGAATGCCACCGGACGGAATCCCGGCGCAACTCGGCTATTCCCACTCATGGGTGTCCACGACACCCATGAGTGGGAATAGATCCTGTGGCAAGTGCAGCAAGCCACCGAGCCCACAGCATGGCAAGTGCAGCAAGCCACCGAGCCCACAGCATGGCAAGTGCAGCAAGCCACCGAGCCCACAGCATGGCAAGTGCAGCAAGCCACCGAGCCCACAGCATGGCAAGTGCAGCAAGCCACCGAGCCCACAGCATGGCAAGTGCAGCAAGCCACCGAGCCCACAGCATGGCAAGTGCAGCAAGCCACCGAGCCCACAGCATGGCAAGTGCAGCAAGCCCACAAGAAGACACTTAGCGCTCGCCCCGCTGCTGGCATTCTGGCAGGCGAGATGCTGTTGTCAGGATTTTGACACCCCGCATCCCACCCACCGGTAATCCATACTGAACCCGCCTGTGATTTTGCAATTATTAGCTTGAGCATTGGAACCTTTGCTGCTATCAGTAGTTCCACAGTCTGCATAGCTCTCTATGTACTCAGCCTGTGCTGATGAAGCGTTTACCATTTCTGCAATCTGTTTTGCCTATACTGCAATTGCAACGCCCACAACACACCCACTATGCGCCCCGCATCGCGGAAACTGCATACCAAACCCAGTGACACACCTCCACCACTCCTTTTTATCGTTGCTAAATGTGATTGCTACTATGCTCGCAGATACCTAGGTACGATCATGGAAACTAAGCTTGGCGCGTGCGCACCATCTTCTGTTTGGTTGTGTACGCATGCGCAGTGTGCTGATAATCGCTCATTATTATTTGCATTTGCCACTGATTCTGAATGAGACCCACAGTTTATCACAGTCATTTTATGCCATTTCTGCAACTGTAGATCACCTGGACAGAAGATATACAAGCATACTGCACACATTATATATATATATATATATATATATATATATATATATATATATATATACACATACATACATACAGGACATATGAATATAATATTCAAAGCAGCAAATCTAAAGAGGAGGAGAAGGAGGAGGAGGGGGAGGGGGCGTCACTAATTAAGTATACCCCACAGTCAGAGAAGCAGACATCCTGATATCATTAGTTTCCCTTCTAATGTGAGAGAACACTGTATAAATGAGAGACACAAGAATAACACAACGTGTGAGCACAGCTAGCTGGCTGGCAGATGTGACAAGGAACACAGACTTGCACAGGGTACACATGAGAAAGCGCTGGCTTAGTATGATGACTATACACAGACATAGCGTGTACTCACTCAGTAGCTTGGATGACACTCTCAGCTCACTGCCTTGGCTGGCTTAGCCTGACACATACACACAACACTTCCGGGATCCGGCCCCGCCTCCTCTCTCCATTGCGCCTAGAGAAGAAGTCTTCACAGAGAAAGACCCGCCCATAATGGTTGTAACCCCGCCCACCATGCTATAAGTATAACCGCCTCACGTTACAGGTACAGTCATGATGAAAGCGGGCGGCCGATGTGCTGCCAGGTGTAGTGCGAGGAGGGTGTGACAGTGTGGGGGAGGAATGGGGTGTAATGACGGCTCTGTTCCTCAGTTACCAGCACACAGAGGGCACACCTCGTCACGGCTCAGCTGATGGGCGTCCAGGAGTTACACATTTCCTGGAAGGATTTCTCCTGACAATAAGAACAGCAGATCCGGCTTTACCTGGCCATAGAATACGATATCTCCTATCCAAAGCATGCACAGTTCCCACAGAAGGGGTAGTATGCCGCACAGGCACATGTTACAGGGCATTTATAGCACAGATGAGTCTGAACTGACTGGTTCTTCAGGTTTTCCCTGAGGGTTCCACGCCATACTTCTATAAAAAACCCACCAGGACAAACACCGTGGAAACAACCTGTCCCTGGAATAGGAAACTGCCATGTGGTGCGCTGTTTATTGTCGTCTCACGCAATCCCGAAAGACGGACACATCTTTTGTAGCGCAGTGCACACCTTTTTTCCTGCACAAATATAAATTGATGGGTCAGTGTTTGTAATTTTATTTATTTGAATATACAGCAGTGGTTCCCATACTGGGTGCCGTCGTGGGTTGGTGGTCAAGTACCAATTACAGGGGCAGATGTATTAACCTGGAGAAGGCATAAGGAAGTGATAAACCAGTGATATGTGCAAGGTGATAAAGGCACTAGCCAATCAGCTCCAATATGTAAATTAACAGTTAGGATCTGATTGGCTGGTGCCTTTATCACCTTGCACATATCACTGGTTTATCACTTCCTTATGCCTTCTCCAGGTTAATACATCTGCCCCAAAATTATTTATGGTCCATGTTTTAGACAAAAGCAGTGCTGGTGGCTGCCTGTCGTAAAATACGGGATCCGGTCTGAAGATCGACACTGTTTAGGTCGACAGTCGCTAGGTCGACAGGGTTTCTAGGTTGACGTGTGCTAGGTCAAAAGGTCGACATGAGTTTTTCCCAAAAAAATTCTTTTTTTGAACTTTTTCATGCTTAACGATCCACGTGGACTACAATTGGAACGGTAATCTGTGCCGAGCGAAGCAACGCACCTTGCCCGAAGCATGGCGAGCAAAGCGGTGCACTAATTCGGCTTCCCGGTCACTTTAAGCAGAAAACGACACAAATAAAAAAACTCATGTCGACCTTTTGACCTGTCGACATGGTGACTGTCGACCTAGACACTGTTTATTTGATGATCTACACCCGTAAAATACATGGAGAAACAGAAGCGCAACCCTGTCTACAAAACACAACTGACCTAAGGATGACAGCGAAGCACAATTTCATATTTTTGGATGACTTTCTCACTGAGACACTTTTGGCCTAGGGGTGCCCTAAAGGTGGGTACACACTGCCCGATATATCGGCCGTTCTCTTGAACGGCCGATATATCGCGGGTCCGTCGGCCAGTGTGTACGGCATAGGCAAACGCAGGGGGGTTTCCGGTTGCACGGAAACCCCCATCCTCTTGGCAAGTGGCTAAAATTATGACAATACCAATGGTATATAATTCGGTTACTAGAACTGCTGCCATATTATGCAGTTTAATGGACAGAGCACAGCTACTGCATATGCCCAGTGTGGCAGCTTCTACCAAGTTTTCTGTGTGTTTGAATCTGAGAATCAGTGTACTGGACCAGATAGTAGCTACCAGGAAGAAGAGACAGGAGCCTTATCATGAGGTGGGAGAATGTGTGCTTAGGGGGTGCAGTACTGGTTCTATTAGGTTTATGTATTTATTTCCTACGGTATGCTTAACCTTTTCCTGACCAATTTATATATACTCTGTAATTGGGCGTTTCGGAACCCTTGTGGCGCCATATAAATAAAGTATAATAATATGATTTAAATATGTTCGATACAGCCAATACTATAGACAATCTATAGTTTTAAATAGTAATACTGTATTTCTCTGACGTCCTAGTGGATGCTGGGAACTCCGTAAGGACCATGGGAATAGACGGGCTCCGCAGGAGACTGGGCACTCTTAAAAGAAAGATTAGGTACTATATCTGGTGTGCACTGGCTCCTCCCTCTACGCCCCTCCTCCAGACCTCAGTTAGAATCTGTGCCCGGCCAGAGCTGGATGCACCTAGTGGGCTCTCCTGAGCTCACTAGAAAAGAAAGTATTTGTTAGGTTTTTTATTTTCAGTGAGATCTGCTGGCAACAGACTCACTGCTACGAGGGACTGAGGGGAGAGAAGCAAACCTACCTGCTTGCAGCTAGCTTGTGCTTCTAAGGCTACTGGACACCATTAGCTCCAGAGGGATCGAACACAGGGCCCGACCTCGATCGTCCGTTCCCGGAGCCGCGCCGCCGTCCCCCTTGCAGAGTCAGAAGACGGAAGATAAAGATGAAAAATGGCGGCTGAAGACTCCTGTCTTCATCAAGGTAGCGCACAGCACTGCAGCTGTGCGCCATTGCTCCCATAGCACACCACACACTCCGGTCACTGTTGGGTGCAGGGTGCAGGGCGCTGGGGGGGGGGCACCCTGGGCAGCAATTAGTTTACCTTTTTGGCACAAATAGCACATAATACAGTGTACAACACTGTATATGTGCAAAAAACCCTGCCATTAACATTATAAAAAGCGGGAGAAGCCCGCCGCTGAGGGGGCGGGGCTATCTTCCTCAGCACAGCCAGCGCCATTTTCTCTTCACAGCTCCGCTGGAAGGACGCTCCCCAGGCTCTCCCCTGCAGTATCCAGTACAACAAGGGTAAAAAAGAGAGGGGGGGGCACATAAATTTAGGCGCAATTTGTGTTAATAAGCAGCTATTGGGAAAAATCACTCAGTATAGTGAAAATCCCTGTGTTATATAGCGCTGTGGTGTGTGCTGGCATACTCTCTGTCTCCCCAAAGGACTTCGTGTGTGCGGTGTGTCGGTACGGCTGTGTCGACATGTTTGATGAGGAGGGCTACGTGGAGGCGGAGCAGGAGCCGATAAGTGTGATGTCGCCCCCTACGGGGCCGACACCGGAGTGGATGGATATGTGGAAGGTATTAACCAACAGTGTCAACTCTTTACATAAAAGGTTCGATGACGTAACAGCCTTGGGACAGCCGGCATCTCAGCCCGTGCCTGCCCAGGCGTCTCAGAGGCCATCAGGGGCTCAAAAACGCCCGCTAGCTCAGATGGCAGACACAGATGTCGACACGGAGTCTGACTCCAGTGTAGACGAGGATGAGACAAATGTACAGTGCACAAGGGCCATCCGATGCATGATTTCGGCAATGAAAAATGTGTTGCACATTTCTGACATTAACCCGGTTACCACTAAAAAGGGTATTATGTTTGGGGAGAAAAAGCAGCCAGTGACTTTTCCCCCATCTGATGAATTGTGTGAAGAAGCGTGGTGTTCCCCTGATAAGAAACTAGTGATTTCTAAGAGGTTACTGATGGCGTACCCTTTCCCGCCAACGGATAGGTTACGCTGGGAGACATCCCCTAGGGTGGACAAGGCGCTCACACGATTATCTAAAAGGGTGGCACTGCCGTCTCAGGATACGGCCGCCCTAAAGGAGCCTGCAGATAGAAAGCAGGAGGCTATCCTGAAGTCTGTATATACACACTCGGGTACTATACTAAGACCTGCTATTGCTTCAGCATAGATGTGTAGTGCTGCAGCAGCATGGTCTGATACCCTGCCAGACAACATTGATACCCTCGACAGGGATGCTATTTTGCTAACCATAGAGCATATAAAGGACGTCGTCTTGTATATGAGGGATGCACAGAGGGACATTTGCCGGCTGGCATCTAGAATTAATGCAATGTCCATTTCTGCCAGGAGAGTATTATGGACTCGGCAGTGGACAGGTGATGCTGATTCTAAAAGGCACATGGAGGTTTTGCCTTATAAGGGTGAGGAATTGTTTGGGGACGGTCTCTCGGACCTCGTATCCACAGCAACAGCTGGGAAGTCGACTTTTTTACCTCCGGTTCCCTCACAGCCTAAGAAAGCACTGTATTATCAAGTACAGTCCTTTCGGCCTCAGAAAGGCAAGCGGGTCAGAGGCGCATCCTTTCTGCCCAGAGGCAGGGGTAGAGGAAAAAAGCTGCACCAGACAGCCAGTTCCCAGGAACAAAAATCCTCCCCTGCTTCCACTAAGTCCACCGCATGACGCTGGGGCTCCACAGGTGGAGCCAGGTGCGGTGGGGGCACGTCTCCGGAACTTCAGCGACCAGTGGGTTCGCTCACAGGTGGATCTCTGGGTTCTACAAGTGGTATCTCAGGGATACATGCTGGAGTTCGAGGCGACTCCCCTCGCCGTTACCTCAAATCAGCCTTGCCAGCGGCTCCCAGGGAAAGGGAGGTAGTGCTGGCGGCTATTCACAAGCTGTAACTTCAGCAGGTGATAATCAAGGTTCCCCTCCTTCAACAGGGACGGGGTTACTATTCCACAATGTTTGTGGTACCGAAACCAGACGGTTCGGTGAGACCCATTCTAAATTTAAAATCCTTGAACACTTATGTAAGGAAGTTCAAGTTCAAAATGGAATCGCTCAGGGCGGTTATTGCAAGCCTGGAAGAGGGGGATTTTATGGTGTCGCTGGACATCAAGGACGCTTATCTGCATGTCCCCATTTACCCACCTCACCAGGAGTACCTCAGGTTTGTGGTACAGGACTGTCATTACCAATTCCAGACGTTGCCGTTTGGTCTGTCCACGGCACCGAGGGTATTTACCAAGGTAATTGCCGAAATGATGATATTCCTTCGGAAGAAGGGAGTTATAATTATCCCGTACTTGGACGATCTCCTTATAAAGGCGAGGTCCAAGAAACAGTTGTTAGTCAACGTAGCACTATCTCGGGAAGTGCTGCAACAGCACAGCTGGATTCTGAATATCCCAAAGTCGCAGCTGTTTCCTGCGACGCGTCTGCTGTTCTTGGGCATGATTCTGGACACAGAACAGAAGAAGGTGTTTCTCCCGGTGGAGAAGGCCCAGGAATTGTCATCTCTGGTCAGGGACCTCCTGAAACCAAAACAGGTGTCGGTGCATCACTGCACGCGAGTCCTGGGAAAGATGGTAGCTTCTTACGAAGCAATTCCCTTCGGCAGGTTCCATGCAAGGATCTTTCAGTGGGATCTGTTAGACAAGTGGTCCGGATCGCATCTTCAGATGCATCGGCTGATCACCCTGTCCCCGAGGGCCAGGGTGTCTCTGCTGTGGTGGCTGTAGAGTGCTCATCTTCTCGAGGGCCGCAGATTCGGCATACAGGACTGGGTCCTGGTGACCACGGATGCAAGCCTCCGAGGTTGGGGGGCAGTCACTCAGGGAAGGAACTTCCAAGGACAGTGGTCAAGTCAGGAGACTTCCCTTCACATAAATATTCTGGAACTAAGGGCCATTTACAACGCCCTGAGTCAAGCAGAACCCCTGCTTCAAAACCAACCGGTGCTGATTCAGTCAGACAACATCACGGCGGTCGCCCATGTAAACCGACAGGGCGGCACAAGAAGCAGGATGGCGATGGCAGAAGCCACAAGGATTCTTCGATGGGCGGAAAATCACGTGCTAGCACTGTCAGCAGTCTTCATTCCGGGAGTGGACAACTGGGAAGCAGACTTCCTCAGCAGGCACGACCTCCACCCGGGAGAGCGGGGACTTCATCCAGAAGTCTTCACGCTGATTGTAAATCGTTGGGAACGGCCACAGGTAGACATGATGGCGTCCCGCCTCAACAAAAAGCTAAAAAAATATTGCGCCAGGTCAAGAGACCCTCTGGCGATAGCTGTGGACGCACTAGTGACACCGTGGGTGTACCAGTCGGTTTATGTGTTCCCTCCTCTTCCTCTCATACCCAAGGTACTGAGGATTGTAAGAAAGAGAGGAGTAAGAACTATACTCATCGTTCCGGATTGGCCAAGAAGAACTTGGTACCCAGAACTACAAGAGATGATCTCAGAGGACCCATGGCCTCTGCCTCTCAGACAGGACCTGTTGCAGCAGGGGCCCTGTCTGTTCCAAGACTTACCGTGGCTGCGTTTGACGGCATGGCGGTTGAACGCCGGATCCTAACGGAAAAGGGCATTCCAGATGAAGTGATTCCTACGCTGATAAAGGCTAGGAAAGACGTGACAGCACAACATTATCACCGTATATGGCGAAAATATGTTGCTTGGTGTGAGGCCAGGAAGGCCCCTACAGAGGAATTCCAGCTGGGTCGATTCCTGCACTTCCTACAGTCAGGAGTGACTATGGGCCTAAAATTAGGATCCATAAAGGTCCAGATTTCTGCCCTATCTATTTTCTTTCAAAAAGAACTGGCTTCACTGCCTGAAGTTCAGACATTTGTTAAGGGAGTGCTGCATATTCAGCCCCCTTTTGTGCCTCCAGTGGCACCTTGGGATCTTAACGTTGTGTTGGATTTCCTGAAATCCCACTGGTTTGAGCCACTTAAGACCGTGGAGCTAAAATATCTCACGTGGTAAGTGGTCATGCTATTGGCCTTAGCTTCGGCTAGGCGTGTGTCAGAATTGGCGGCTTTGTCGTGTAAAAGCCCTTATCTGATCTTCCATATGGACAGGGCAGAATTGAGGACTCGTCCCCAATTTCTCCCTAAGGTGGTATCAGCGTTTCATTTGAACCAACCTATTGTGGTGCCTGCGGCTACTAGGGACTTGGAAGACTCCAAGTTACTAGATGTAGTCAGGGCTTTGAAAATCTATGTAGCCAGGACGGCTGGAGTCAGGAAAACTGACTCGCTGTTTATCCTGCATGCGCCCAACAAGCTGGGTGCTCCTGCTTCAAAGCAAACTATTGCGCGCTGGATCTGTAACACGATTCAGCAAGCACATTCTGCGGCAAGATTGCCGCATCCTAAATCAGTAAAAGCCCATTCCACAAGGAAGGTGGGCTCTTCTTGGGCGGCTGCCCGAGGGGTCTCGGCTTTACAGCTTTGCCGAGCTGCTACTTGGTCGGGTTCAAACACATTTGCTAAGTTCTACAAGTTTGATACCCTGGCTGAGGAGGACCTTGCCTTTGCTCATTCGGTGCTGCAGAGTCATCCGCACTCTCCCGCCCGTTTGGGAGCTTTGGTATAATCCCCATGGTCCTTACGGAGTTCCCAGCATCCACTAGGACGTCAGAGAAAATAAGAATTTACTCACCGGTAATTCTATTTCTCGTAGTCCGTAGTGGATGCTGGGCGCCCGTCCCAAATGCGGACTCTCTGCAATACATGTATATAGTTATTGCTAAACTAAAGGGTTATTGTTATGAGCCATCTGTTACTGAGGCTCAGTTGTTGTTCATACTGTTAACTGGGTATGGTTATCACGAGTTGTACAGTGTGATTGGTGTGGCTGGTATGAGTCTCACCCTGGATTCCAAATCCTTTCCTAGTAATGTCAGCTCTTCCGGGCACAGTTTCCCTAACTGAGGTCTGGAAGAGGGGCATAGAGGGAGGAGCCAGTGCACACCAGATATAGTACCTAATCTTTCTTTTAAGAGTGCCCAGTCTCCTGCGGAGCCCGTCTATTCCCATGGTCCTTACGGAGTTCCCAGCATCCACTACGGACTACGAGAAATAGAATTACCGGTGAGTAAATTCTTATTTTAACACAGTATGCAGTATATAAAAAGATCATTGTTTACATTAATGTCCAGGGTCATTAATGGATTCTTCTACCACTTCCCCAGACTCCCGCTCTTGCTCCAATGTTCTGCAGAGTGGGAGATTGTGGATTGCATTTGGAAACCCCCCTCTGGAAATCCTGCGTTTGCCACTGTACGGCCAATACGTCTGTGAACTCCGTCGTTCACAGACGTATCGCGTCGGCCCCGCGGCACAGCCAACGGCCAATATATCTACCGATATATTGGTGCGTCACTGTGTGTGTATGGGCGGTCGGCCGACTGCCCGTACACATGCTACGGCAGCCGGCGGTGATTGACAGCTGAACTGGGTGTCATGTGTACACGCCCGCCCAGTTCATGACGTCAGTCCCCGACGGATCGGGCAGTGTGTATGCTCCACACACTGCCCGATTCATCCATAGATATATCTGCTGATCAATTGTTCGGCAGATATATCTACCAGTGTGTACCCACCTTAAGGCACCCTGGCACTATACAAGGAAGTTTGGGAACCACTGGTGTTCAGTATACATAACATTTCCTTGGTAGGAAGTATTAAAGACGCTGTTTCTCACTGTTTGCTGTTGATCTACAAATTCAGTCATCTGCCAGAACATAGAGCAGGAATAAGGAATTCAAGCAAAATGGCGCTAAATTGACAAAACATTGCACTTTAAAGTTACTTTTTAATAACCCTGCATGTTTTCATGTGGAACTGCAATCCCACAAAAATAAATACACTTCCAATTGGGTGTGCTCCTTAAATATTTGCTCTGCAAACAAGTGCATTTTCACAAAGTGCTGTGCATGTTCATCTGTTTTTGTGGCTCATAAATGACCCCTATACCAGTGGCACCCTGGGGTGCTTTGGAGTACTTGCAGGGGTGCCCTGCGTTGGTGGTCCAGGACCAATTAAAATTATTTATGGTCAATGTAAATAATAACAGGCAAAACCAGTGCTTGTAGCTTCCAATCAAAAAAATGTGAACAAACTGAACCTAAGGATGACATTTACACACACTACTTTATTTCATTTTTTTTTCTGAATTTCTCAATAAGAAACGTTTGGCCTATGGGTGCCGTGAAAACAATTCTGATACTCTAGGGACTGGGAGCCGTGACTCAAAAAAGTTTGGGAACCATTGCTCTATACTGTGGAGCATAGTATAGAAGATGCAATGACCTGGGTTGGACGAGAGAAAGGTTAAGCGGCTAGTCAGTGGTTAAGAAGTATTGCTGAAGAGACAGAAGTTCAAGTAGTGCAGTCAGTGGTGGGGGAGAATTCATGGTAAAAGGATGGAAGTAGCCTTCTACAGTATTAGAGATGTAAATGTGTGAGGACTGGTTGGGAATCTGAATGTTTTGTGAGGGCTATTAGTGTAATGTGAGTATTGAATATTATAAATATATTTTAGGGGCTATGTGGTATCCTTGAATTAAATGTGAAAGCGCATAAGCAGCTTTCTATCCAACTGCATATTATGGTTGAGAACTACTTCACATATATGAAACTGCTTGCTGGTGTATGGTGAACTAAATTTCCGGAGCAGCCACAATATTACATATGATTCCTGGAGATCAGGACTGGGTATTAACAGTATACTAGCTTTCACCACTTGATTTAATTTGGTCTATGAGTCCACTGTGGAATGGTATTTAAAACTCCGGACTAGCCACAGTAAGTTACCTGCTCTCCTGGAGACTTAGGGGGTAATTCAGACTTGATCGTAGATGTGCTAAATTTAGCACATCTACGATCACTTTCACAGACATGAAGGGGGACGCCCAGCACTGGGCTAGTCCGCCCCACATGTTTGGCTCTGCCCCCCCCCCGCACAGGTACAAAAGCATTGCACAGCGGCAATGCTTTTGTAACTGAAGTGTAGCTCCCTACCAGTGCATCTCCTGTGCGCTGGCAGGGAGCTAGCCGTCGCTCTCCGTGTCACAGGGGCTGCATGTGATATCACGCAGCCGCAGCACGGCCCGGGCACACCTACGTTGCCCGGACCGTGCCCCCAAAATGGCAGCCCAACGCCGCCGGCCCGCTGTGATACGAGTGTGATATGAAAGGGTGAGAGTGGGGTTTTCTGACTGACTTCCATTTTGTGCCGCAGTAACTATGCCATATAATGACAAGAGAATAGCAAGGGTGTTTGTCTCATGAAACAAGATGTTCTAGAAGAAGGATTCTTAGAATAGACAAGGACTCATGTTGTCATTTTTAGTTAGATAAGATGTTTCAGAACCCCCGGAATGTACCCATATATGGATAGATTGTGTTTTTAGTTTTGTATAAAGGACGGGGAATGTTAGGGGAATTTCGGAATCCACCTGAGACGCTAGCAGACGTGCTGCGTGTGAATACCGAATTTCCCCTTGAGACGATCGTCTTGAGATTCCCCGATCCAGAGTGCTCAAGTGACGCTACAATATTCGGTAAGATATTGATGTAGTTTCTTGATATTATACCTATATTTATGATCATGTATTAATACCTGACGAAAATACTATAAGAACTAATAAATTATTTACTATTGAGACATAAAAGTGTTGTTTGTTTTGCTGCATTAAAGTGTAAGCCTGTTCTGGGCAACAGTGAGCGCAGAATGTATTGAGCAATCTCACACACCCTAGTTCTATACAGCAAGACATTTTTGGCGTAGTCGGCAGGATCTATGTTTTCTTATATCTCGGTGTAGGATACTGATAGTGTAAAACGCTTTTGTACAGTGGTGGGTCCTGGCCAGACTTACCTCTGTTCAAAGTTTTGTCAATTGGCAGGTTGCCAAGTTTTCGCCGATATATAACAACATAGCACGGTAAGGATGTTTCGTAAGGAAAAAAAGGCTGGAGCGGAGCAAATCACCGTCCCAGGGTGGACTGAAAGTCCCTACAATATTATAGCACAGGAGTTATTAACGTCAGGTTTAGCAGAATCATGGGATGGTAAACTCAAGAATGCAGAACCCCTCGATGTTGTATATGTACTTGAGGGGGTCCCTGCCAAGGCAGGTGATGTAATGGCGCTGGGAAGACGGTGCTGGATATCAGCATACCGTAAAATGCACCAAAGATATGAGCAGTTACAATCACGTTATTTAGATATAGAACAAACAGTAATTGAACAACAAGGAAAGATAGGATTGTTACAGTGCAGCAATCAGATGTTATCAGAAAAAGCCCAGAAATATCAGATTGTTGCCGAGAAGGCTGCTGTCAAAGTAGCCCAGAACAAATATAAAAAAAGGAAGGGAAGGGTAAACACCCGAAAAGTACGAGCAATTATTGCTTCTGCCGATCTTCAATGGGATCCCGATACATGGGATGGTGATGTATGGGATCAATGGTGTGCGCAGCACATTTTATTATGGGGTGCACTGTCGGAGGGGCGTGTCTAGCACCATCTATTGATGGTAAACGCAATATAAAATATCCACCCTTGTACCAATCCTAATAAAGCAGATACATTGTCAGATGTTGTGGTGTGCTCCAAACAAACATCCCTGATTGCACTCACTGCAATTACACTGCTCCTCCTCAGCCTGGTCTGGTCCCCCCTCTATTTCTCCTGCAAGCTGCAGCAGCTTACTTACAGTACAAGTCAGTCACTCACTGACACTGACAGTCGCAGCCTAGTACTCCTGCTGAAAAACGAGTGACGTGTAAATGTTGCTGCTGACCGCCTGCCAGTATTGAATTTGTCTTCCTAAGAGGAACGCTGGCTGCATGCTGATCCTCATCAGTGGCTGGCGTTGGCATAGCATCCAAGGAGAGAGGTGGGCGTGTGGCGGGTGTGACGGGTGGGCGTGCGAGCAGCATCACGTAATCACGTCACATCACGCTGTTTTTGTACATGGAGATGGAGCCAGGAGTTTGAAAGCCGGTGGCAGTGGTACCCTTGATTAACCCAGGCATCCGGTCAGTAATGCAGTCCTGACAGGGTGCAGCACAGAGGGGACAGTAATTAGCCTGTGAGATCGGGGTGCCGGACATTAGGAGGTACCTGTGCGCACCAGGCACCCCCCTGCGCACACCTATGTATGGGATAGTAGTAGTGAGGAGGAGGAAGAGGACAAGGGGGGATGGGATCCTCCCAATCCTGTCATTGACCCTCCTGGGGCAAATGCTTGTCCTGTCTCACGCAGGCAATTAACTAAGGTTGCAGAAGGTTGCAGAAGGTGGAGGGCAGGCAGTCCTCAAAGAGAAAATGATACTGCAAGATTTCACTCAAAATGAAGTTATGGAACTATTGACCAAATTTTCACAACGCCCCGGGGAAGGCGTCCTTACCTGGCTGGTCCGTTTGGTAGAGGATGGCGCTGGAGGGGTTGATGTAGATAGACAAGATGTTGCAAAATTTGGAACTCTATCCAAAGATGGGACAATTATGAGGGACGCACAGTTATGGTTCGCCAGAGAGGGTAATGCTCAAGTACAAACTAATCTCTTAACTGTGGTTGCATATGGGGTAAATTCCTGGTACACTGATGAGATACCTACCTCTGACAAACCATGGACAACCCTCAGAGAGTGTATTCAACGATGTAAGGAATAGGCTATGAAAGCCGCTGTGCTTTTAGAAGAAGCCGCTGAATATTTACAAGGAAGGGTTTCAGTAGCAGCTCGGGCTAGGCTCGTGAAGACAGCTCCCCCTGCATATAAGCCAGTTGTTCTGACATTATTAATTTCTATGACAGATCAAAGATGGGAAGATGTAATCGATAAGATGCGGGAATTACAGGACATGGGAGAATGGAATAGGGATAGAGCAGAGTCAAACACTAGAGGAGGGAGTGGAGAACAGGGATACAGACAAACCGGCAATGCAGATAATAGAGTATCCAGACGGGAAATGTTCCAAGCTCTTTTGAAAGCAGGAATAGATAAAGAAACCATAGATGGAAAAGATACTCCCTATTTATGGAAATTGTATAAGCAAAAAATTTTGTCGGGCAAGAAAATTGCTTTTGCAGGGAATACCAGTGAGAAAAAGGTAAAAGAATTTAGGGATCAAGAAAAAGCAATTAAGGGAGGAAAATTGCCTGACTGGGAGATGTTTGAAAAATTATATCCCTGGGAGGATATTGCCGCTAAAGTAGCAACACGTTTGAAGCCTACTGCTCCTCCCGAGGAACAGGAAGATTCAGAGGGTGATGCATAGGTAGCCAGCCAAGCCCCTGTATGGATTCGTCATGATGAGAGACCTTATGTCAAATTAGGAATCCATTGGTCACGGGGCAATGTACAAGAGGTCCCTGCGTTAATTGACACAGGGGCGGAGGCTACCCTAATATATGGAAATCCCAATAGATTTAAAGGACCCCGAATTAAAATTGCAGGGTTGGGGGGTCGAGTAACTGAAGGGGTACAGGTGGAAATACCTCTAAAAATAGGAAATTTACCTATTAAGAAATGCCGAGTACTAATAGTACCCATTAGAGAATATATTATAGGCATTGATGTTTTAAAAGGACTGACCCTTTATTTAGATACAGGGAAATTTAGTTTTGGAGTCAGAAGTAATTGTATTCAGGCCAGACCTATTGTGGTGGGAAAAGTAAAAATGCCCCCAGTACATGTCCCACCTGCAACTAAATTAATTGCAATGAAACAATATCGTATACCGGGGGGCCATCAAGAAATAAGCGAAACCATTAAAGAATTAATGGATACAGGAGTGGTACGATATACCACTACTGCTTGGAATAATCCGATATGGCCAGTGAAAAAGAGCGATGGTTCCTGGCGCATGACTGTGGATTATAGAGAACTGAATAAATATACACCCCCATTGACAGCCGCGGTACCGAACACAATAACTATTATAGAACAAATACAGGTGCATCCAGGGACCTGGTATGCCGTAATAGATCTGGCCAATGCGTTCTTTACTATACCTATAGAAGAGAGGGCACAAGACCAGTTTGCCTTCTCTTGGATGGGTAGGCAGTACACTTTTTGCCGATTACCGCAGGGATGGATACACAGTCCCACAATCTGCCAGAGAGTAGTAGGGGAACATTTAGATGAATTCAAGTTACCAGCTAATATGCAGATATCACATTATATCGATGATATAATGATTCAAGGAAATACTGAAGAACAGGTCAAAGAACAATTAGACTTGTTAATAGAACACATGAAAAATAAAGGGTGGGAGATTAATCCCGCCAAGGTGCAGGGACCTGCACAAGCGGTGAAGTTTTTGGGGATACAGTGGAATAAAGGACATAGGGAAATCCTCCCTAAAGCCAGGCAGAAGATCCTAGATTTCCCTACCCCCAAAAACAAACAAGAAACCCAATCTTATATTGGGCTGTTTGGCTTTTGGAGGCAGCATATTCCTCATTTAGGACAGTTACTTTCCCCCTTGCGAAAGGTGACACGCAAGAAATATGCATTTACTTGGGGGGAGGAACAGCAACAGGCATTTGAAGATGCCAAGCAAGCAATTCAACAAGCAGTAGATTTGTGGCCCATGGAAGATGGAGAGGTAGAATTACATGTATCAGCACAGGAACAATTTGCTACTTGGTCACTGTGGCAAAAGCAAAGTGGCAAGAGAGAGCCACTAGGATTTTGGAATAGAAAATTACCCGATGCAGGAGAGAAGTACACTCCTTTGGAGCAACAGTTACTAGCTTGCTATTGGGCATTAGTGGATACTGAACAGTTAACAATAGGACACTCTGTATTGTTGAGACCACGCATACCAATTATGCAATGGATAATGTCTAATTCAAAGTCAAATATGATAGGGCATGCCCAAGAACAGAGTATTATAAAATGGAAATGGTATATTTCAGAAAGGGCAAAACAGGGAGAGGGAGGTGTGGCATCCTTACATGAAAAAATTGCAGATATTCCAGTAGATGGAGTGAGTACAGCTTCTCCTAAAGAACAGCTAGAAGAATCACCAGTAAAATGGGGTAAACCTTATTCTGAGTTAAGCGACAAATCTCAATGTCACACATGGTTTACAGATGGATCTGCACGGTATGTTGCGGGAAGAAGGAAGTGGAGATCAGTTGCGTTTAATCCCCGCATGTCTAAGACATTAGAAATAGAAGGGGAAGGAAAGAGTAGCCAATATGCCGAATTATTTGCAGTATATTTGGCCCTTAGACAGGAAATTGGAGGTGAATGTAATATTTATACTGATTCATGGTCAGTAGCTAATGGATTAGCCACATGGATGATGAGCTGGAAGAAACATGATTGGAAAATTCATGGGAAAGAGTTATGGGGAAAGGAAGTCTGGGAGGACATTGAAGTTATCACTAAACAAACAAAAGTAACTGTATTCCATGTTGATGCACATGTACCATTAGACTCACTTGAACGTTTGTTTAATTCACAAGCAGATGCACAAGCCGCCATTGCTAAGTCATCTCATGAGCCAGTGGCAGGAGAGACGAAGGAATTGGAATCATGGTTACAGGGTACAGCCCTTTGGGCACACCAAAAGAGTGGACATCTGGGAGAAAAGGCAACTTACAGGTGGGCGCAAGAAAGGGGTATTCCCCTCACATTGGACATTGTGAAATCTGTGATTTTACGGTGTCCCTTGTGTCAACACTCCCAAAAGAGGGAAGTGCCCCATACTGTAATGGGCCATATTGGAAGAGGTAAGTTACCTGGACAAATCTGGCAGATGGACTTTATTGGTCCCCTGCCAGAAAGTCGAGGGTGTAAATTTGCATGTACAGCAGTGGATACATACTCAGGATTAATGGTAGCTTTCCCCTGTAAGACTGCTACACAATGGAGTACTATTAGGACACTTGAGATTATAGTACAATATTATGGTATGCCCTTACAGATTCAAACAGACAATGGTAGCCATTTTACAGGACAACAAGTAAAAAATTATGCTCTTGAGCATAATATTGAGTGGTTGTACCACATACCTTATTACCCGAAAGCGGCAGGGTTAATAGAAAGAATGAATGGATTATTAAAATCCACTCTGAAAAAGGTTAATGGATCTGATAAGTTTGGGCAATGGAGAGATAATATCTCAGAATCATTACAGATAATAAATAACCGACCATTGACAGAATCCACAACTCCTCTGATGAGGATGCTGACCCCCAATTTATCAATCAAGGCAGCACATAAAGTAGAAAGCCTTATTTATTGGAAAATTCACGAAAAGGCGATAGAACCGTACAGAGCTACGCCCATGTCGGCAGGGTTGGACATGTATGCTATAAACCCTGATGTTATTGTTCCTTATGGGATTAAGGTTATACCTACTGGGATAGGTTGCAAATGCCTTCTAATCATTATGGACAGTTGTCAACCCGTTCTAGTATGGCAAAGAACGGAATAATAGTGATAGGAGGAGTAATTGACCCGGACTATCAAGGAGAAATTAAAATAGTTGTGATGAATTTGAGCCCAGACCCCTGCGTAATCTGTGAAGGGGACCGAGTGGCACAATTGTTAATAATACCCATTTTGATAGAGCCTATCCAATTGGGAGAAGCTCCAACCGAACTTACTGTTCGAGGAGACAAAGGTTTTGGTTCATCTAACACTGTGAATGTAGGAGCAAAAATCTGGGTACAGAAGCCTCAAGGGCCGCCTGAACCGGCTGAGGTTATAGCTGTGGGAAAAGACAGAGTACTCTTAATAATGAAACCAGGGCAAGAGAAATGGGAATATGTACCTCAAGAAAAATGTTATTTGCGAGAGTAACTTACACTGATTTTGTACCTATAGATTGTCGTGAGGCTCAGTCTTGGAATCCTTGGAATTGTATTATTGGTTGTCCCCTCTAGTACATGGACACCTGGATTGAAGATAGAGAAACGAGAGTTGCATACTGTACGGTGGGGATGGAACAATGCCACCATACCAAGAACCCAAGATAATTTCACTTGTCAGGCCAATCAGCGCTGCACTAATATAGTAAATATAACAATTCCAGGAACGATGTGGGCTGGACCGCCTGATCCACAAAGAAACAGATATCGACCTACATTTGCCTTACATCAGTCAGAAGGCAATATCACAATTAATGCTGCAGTAAATATAAGTTGCTGCTCCAAACCTTATAGGTTCCGATTTCTCCCTAAAGAAGAGAAGAATAAAGAATATAAGAATTGTTCTAAACAAGGAGCAACCACATTTCGGTTAGCTGTAAAAGACGTTTTAATTTTGGTATGTCATAATGCTACTGAAATAAAAAATCGAACGTGGTGGGCACAAGATTTAATGTTTATTGATATCAATGCATCACGAATCGATATTGGACATGTTAAAAGATTACCATCTACATGTGAAAATGTAGGTACACAAGCTCAAAAGACTGTGTTAGTCACACATGTTGTTTTCCCTCCCAATAATAGACAATGTATATCCCGGCAACGACGTGCCTGGTATGATACATTGTTGGGAGGATATGGGACTCTAACAGGAGTATTAAATGGAATAGATATTGAAACATTAGCCAATAGGATGCATAGCGCCGGTAGTAAATTAAATGACGGACTTACATTACAAGCAAAATGGATGCCTACTATTTTTCAGCCAGCCAAAATATCGGCTGGAATAGATACTCTAACGAACCAGCTAATTAATGCTAGTAATGATTTTGCTGTTGGATTTGATACCAACATTACTAAATTTATAAATTGGACCGTCTGTACACTACAGACTATGTATGAGCACCAACAAAAAGGCGTTATGCAAACTATGCTAATGACCGGAAATGAACAAGTATGGAGAACAATTTTTAATACAAGTGTGTCCAGGGACGCTTGGATACACTTGGAAGCTGCTAAAATGATTTGTAATGACACCGTATGCCAAGGTATTTTAACTATGTATAATGTAACCAAAGTTATTCAAATGTGTAAATATATTGTAATGCCTTTGTTGTTAGGACCATCTGGTGGAGAATGGTACTGGTTCCCCACTATGAAAGGAGAATATATAGATGAGAATAATAGAACTCATGATTTGAGTATTTGTACACCCACTTTACAAGGCAAGATATGTAGAGTACAATCTGCAGTTTATGAACCTTGCTTATTAGAGAATGGAGTAAATTTATGTAAATGGATAGTTTTACCTTTGTCATATACAATGATGATGGAGGTAGCCCCACAAGAAGTATGTTTGGTAACTGATACACCAGCCATACCTGGAATGGTAGTTCCATTTTCCGGATGTATTAGTAATGTTAGTTCCTTAACCTGGGAAAATGAGACATTTATATTGTATGCTGACCGTGAAGAACATGTTGCAAAATATTGGAGTCCACAAAATTTAAGTATTCCCCAATGGGATTTGAAGTTAGATAAACTACATAAAATTATGAAACAATCCAAAGTTATTGAAGATCATATCAAATATCTAAATCAATCTATTGTAACTCATCAAGTGACAACAACAATAATTGCTGATCAATTACAGAAAATTGGTTCTGATGTCCAGGATGCAACTTCTCATAATTGGTGGGACTTGTTTACTGGATATTCTGCATCCAATATGCTAAATTTTCTGATACATCCTGTTCTCATACTGTGTATAATAATAATAATTTTATCTATTTGGAACTGTGTGGTATTTTACCGCATATGTTGTAAACGACAAAAGGTTGTAATGGCAAGTTATACGTTATAATTGGAATCAGTCAAGGGCCGTTTGTGATACGAGTGTGATATGAAAAGGTGAGAGTGGGGTTTTCTGACTGACTTCCATTTTGTGCCGCAGTAACTATGCCACATAATGACAAGAGAATAGCAAGGGTGTTTGTCTTATGAAAGGGTGTTTGTCTCATGCTAGAAGAAGGATTCTTAGAATAGACAAGGACTCGTGTTGTTATTTTCAGTTTGTTATAGACAAGGACTCGTGTTGTTATTTTCAGTTAGATAAGATGTTTCAGAACCCCGGAATGTACCCACATATGGATAGATTGTGTTTTTAGTTTTGTATAAAGGACGGGGAATGTTAGGGGAATTTCGGAATCCACCTGAGACGCTAGCAGACGTGCTGCGTGTGAATACCGAATTTCCCCTTGAGACGATCGTCCTGAGATTCCCCGATCCAAAATGCTCAAGTGATGCTACAATATTCGGTAAGATATTGATGTAGTTTCTTGATATTATACCTATATTTATGATTATGTATTAATACCTGACGAAAATACTATAAGAACTAATAAATTATTTACTATTGAGACATAAAAGTGTTGTTTGTTTTGCTGCATTAAAGTGTAAGCCTGTTCTGGGCAACAGTGAGCGCAGAATGTATTGAGCAATCTCACACACCCTAGTTCTATACAGCGAGACATTTTTGGCGTAGTCGGCAGGATCTATGTTTTCTTATATCTAGGTGTAGGATACTGATAGTGTAAAACGCTTTTGTACAGTGGTGGGTCCTGGCCAGACTTACCTCTGTGCAAAGTTTTGTCAATTGGCAGGTTGCCAAGTTTTCGCCGATATATAACAACATAGCACGGTAAGGATGTTTCGTAAGGGAAAAAAGGCTGGAGCGGAGCAAATCACCGTCCCAGGGTGGACTGAAAGTCCCTACAATATTATAGCACAGGAGTTATTAACGTCAGGTTTAGCAGAATCATGGGATGGTAGACTCAAGAATGCAGAACCCCTCGATGTTGTACAGGTACTCGAGGGGGTCCCTGCCAAGGCAGGTGATGTAATGGCGCTGGGAAGACGGTGCTGGATACTAGTATCAGCATACCGTAAAATGCACCAAAGATATGAGCAGTTACAATCACGTTATTTAGATATAGAACAAACAGTAATTGAACAACAAGGAAAGATAGGATTGTTACAGTGTAGCAATCAGATGTTATCAGAAAAAGCCCAGAAATATCAGATTGTTGCCGAGAAGGCTGCTGTTAAAGTAGCCCAGAACAAATATAAAAAAAGAAAGGGAAGGGTAAACACCCGAAAAGTACGAGCAATTATTGCTTCTGCCGATCTTCAATGGGATCCCGATACATGGGATGGTGATGTATGGGATAGTAGTAGAGAGGAGGAGGAAGAGGACAAGGGGGGATGGGATCCTCCCAATCCTGTCATTGACCCTCCTGGGGCAAATGCTTGTCCTGTCTCGCGCAGGCAATTAACTAAGGTTGCAGAAGGTGGAGGGCAGGCAGTCCTCAAAGAGAAAATGATACTGCAAGATTTCACTCAAAATGAAGTTATGGAACTATTGACCAAATTTTCACAACGCCCCGGGGAAGGCGTCCTTACCTGGCTGGTCCGTTTGGTAGAGGATGGCGCTGGAGGGATTGATGTAGATAGACAAGATGTTGCAAAATTTGGAACTCTATCCAAAGATAGGACAATTATGAGGGACGCACAGTTATGGTTCGCCAGAGAGGGTAATGCTCAAGTACAAACTAATCTCTTAACAGTGGTTGCATACGGGGTAAATTCCCGGTACACTGATGAGATACCTACCTCTGACAAACCATGGACAACCCTCAGAGAGTGTGTTCAACGATGTAAGGAAGAGGCTATGAAAGCCGCTGTGCTTTTAGAAGAAGCCGCTGAATATTTACAAGGAACGGTTTCAGTAGCAGCTCGGGCTAGGCTTGTGAAGACAGCTCCCCCTGCATATAAGCCAGTGGTTCTGACATTATTAATTTCTATGACAGATCAAAGATGGGAAGATGTAATCGATAAGATGCGGGAATTGCAGGACATGGGAGAATAGAATAGGGATAGAGCAGAGTCAAACACTAGAGGAGGGAGTGGAGAACAGGGATACAGACAAACCGGCAATGCAGATAATAGAGTATCCAGACGGGAAATGTTCCAAGCTCTTTTGAAAGCAGGAATAGATAAAGAAACCATAGATGGAAAAGATACTCCCTATTTATGGAAATTGTATAAGCAAAAAATTTTGTCGGGCAAGAAAATTGCTTTTGCAGGGAATACCAGTGAGAAAAAGGTAAAAGAATTTAGGGATCAAGAAAAAGCAATTAAGGGAGGAAAATTGCCTGACTGGGAGATGTTTGAAAAATTATATCCCTGGGAGGATATTGCCGCTAAAGTAGCAACATGTTTGAAGCCTACTGCTCCTCCCGAGGAACAGGAAGATTCAGAGGGTGATGCATAGGTAGCCAGCCAAGCCCCTGTATGGATTCGTCATGATGAGAGACCTTATGTCAAATTAGGAATCCATTGGTCACGGGGCAATGTACAAGAGGTCCCCGCGTTAATTGACACAGGGGCGGAGGCTACCCTAATATATGGAAATCCCAATAGATTTAAAGGACCCGAATTAAAATTGCAGGGTTGGGGGGTCGAGTAACTGAAGGGGTACAGGTGGAAATACCTCTAAAAATAGGAAATTTACCTATTAAGAAATGCCGAGTACTAATAGTACCCATTAGAGAATATATTATAGGCATTGATGTTTTAAAAGGACTGACCCTTTATTTAGATACAGGAAAATTTAGTTTTGGAGTCAGAAGTAATTGTATTCAGGCCAGACCTATTGTGGTGGGAAAAGTAAAAATGCCCCCAGTACATGTCCCACCTGCAACTAAATTAATTGCAATGAAACAATATCGGATACCGGGGGGCCATCAAGAAATAAGCTAAACCATTAAAGAATTAATGGATACAGGGGTGGTACGATATACCACTACTGCTTGGAATAATCCGATATGGCCAGTGAAAAAGAGCGATGGCTCCTGGCGCATGACTGTGGATTATAGAGAACTGAATAAATATACACCCCCATTGACAGCCGCGGTACCGGACACAATAACTATTATAGAACAAATACAGGTGCATCCAGGGACCTGGTATGTCGTACTAGATCTGGCCAATGCGTTCTTTACAATACCTATAGAAGAGAGGGCACAAGACCAGTTTGCCTTCTCTTGGATGGGTAGGCAGTACACTTTTTGCCGATTACCGCAGGGATGGATACACAGTCCCACAATCTGCCAGAGAGTAGTAGGGGAACATTTAGATGAATTCAAGTTACCAGCTAATATGCAGATATCACATTATATCGATGATATAATGATTCAAGGAAATACTGAAGAACAGGTCAAAGAACAATTAGACTTGTTAATAAAACACATGAAAAATAAAGGGTGGGAGATTAATCCCGCCAAGGTGCAGGGATGATGAGCTGGAAGAAACATGATTGGAAAATTCATGGGAAAGAGTTATGGGGAAAGGAAGTCTGGGAGGACATTGAAGTTATCACTAAACAAACAAAAGTAACTGTATTCCATGTTGATGCACATGTACCATTAGACTCACTTGAACGTTTGTTTAATTCACAAGCAGATGCACAAGCCGCCATTGCTAAGTCATCTCAGGAGCCAGTGGCAGGAGAGACGAAGGAATTGGAATCATGGTTACAGGGTACAGCCCTTTGGGCACACCAAAAGAGTGGACATCTGGGAGAAAAGGCAACTTACAGGTGGGCGCAAGAAAGGGGTATTCCCCTCACATTGGACATTGTGAAATCTGTGATTTTACGGTGTCCCTTGTGTCAACACTCTCAAAAGAGGGAAGTGCCCCATACTGTAATGGGTCATATTGGAAGAGGTAAGTTACCTGGACAAATCTGGCAGATGGACTTTATTGGACCCCTGCCAGAAAGTCGAGGGTGTAAATTTGCATGTACAGCAGTAGATACATACTCAGGATTAATGGTAGCTTTCCCCTGTAAAACTGCTACACAATGGAGTACTATTAGGACACTTGAGATTATAGTACAATATTATGGTATGCCCTTACAGATTCAAACAGACAATGGTAGCCATTTTACAGGACAACAAGTAAAAAATTATGCTCTTGAGCATAATATTGAGTGGTTGTACCACATACCTTATTACCCGAAAGCGGCAGGGTTAATAGAAAGAATGAATGGATTATTAAAATCCACTCTGAAAAAAGTTAATGGATCTGATAAGTTTGGGCAATGGAGAGTTAATATCTCAGAAGCTTTACAGATAATAAATAACCGACCATTGACAGAATCCACAACTCCTCTGATGAGGATGTTGACCCCCAATTTATCAATCAAGGCAGCACATAAAGTAGAAAGCCTTATTTATTGGAAAATTCACGAAAAGGCGATAGAACCGTAAAGAGCTACGCCAATGTCGGCAGGGTTAGACATGTATGCTATAAACCCTGATGTTATTGTTCCTTATGGGATTAAGGTTATACCTACGGGGATAGGTTGCAAAATGCCTTCTAATCATTATGGACAGTTGTCAACCCGTTCTAGTATGGCCAAGAACGGAATAATAGTGATAGGAGGAGTAATTGACCCCGACTATCAAGGAGAAATTAAAATAGTTGTGATGAATTTGAGCCCAGACCCCTGCGTAATCTGTGAAGGGGACCGAGTGGCACAATTGTTAATAATACCCATTTTGATAGAGCCTATCCAATTGGGAGAAGCTCCAACCGAACTTACTGTTCGAGGAGACAAAGGTTTTGGTTCATCTAACACTGTGAATGTAGGAGCAAAAATCTGGGTACAGAAGCCTCAAGGGCCGCCTGAACCGGCTGAGGTTATAGCTGTGGGAAAAGACAGAGTACTCTTAATAATGAAACCAGGACAAGAGAAATGGGAATATGTACCTCAAGAAAAATTTTATTTGCGAGAGTAACTTACACTGATTTTGTACCTATAGATTGTCGTGAGGCTCAGTCTTGGAATCCTTGGAATTGTATTATTGGTCGTCCCCTCTAGTACATGGACACCTGGATTGAAGATAGAGAAACGAGAGTTGCATACTGTACGGTGGGGATGGAACAATGCCACCATACCAAGAACCCAAGATAATTTCACTTGTCAGGCCAATCAGCGCTGTACTAATATAGTAAATATAACAATTCCAGGAACGATGTGGGCTGGACCTCCTGATCCACAAAGAAACAGATATCGACCTACATTTGCCTTACATCAGTCAGAAGGCAATATCACAATTAATGCTGCAGTAAATATAAGTTGCTGCTCTAAACCTTATAGGTTCCGATTTCTCCCTAAAGAAGAGAAGAATAAAGAATACAGGTTGAGTATCCCATATCCAAATATTCCGAAATACGGAATATTCCGAAATACGGACTTTTTTGAGTGAGAGTGAGATCGTGAAACCTTTGTTTTTTGATGGCTTAATGTACACAAACTTTGTTTAATACACAAAGTTATTAAAAATATTGTATTAAATGACCTTCAGGCTGTGTATATAAGGTGTATATGAAACATAAATGAATTGTGTGAATGTAGACACACTTTGTTTAATGCACAAAGTTATAAAAAATATTGGCTAAAATGACCTTCAGGCTGTGTGTATAAGGTGTATATGTAACATAAATGCATTCTGTGCTTAGATTTAGGTCCCATAACCATGATATCTCATTATGGGATGCAATTATTCCAAAATACGGAAAAATCCGATATCCAAAATACCTCTGGTCCCAAGCATTTTGGATAAGGGATACTCAACCTGTATAAGAATTGTTCTAAACAAGGAGCAACCACATTTCGGTTAGCTGTAAAAGACGTTTTAATTTTTGTATGTCATAATGCTACTGAAATAAAAAATCGAACGTGGTGGGCACAAGATTTAATGTTTATTGATATCAATGCATCACGAATCGATATTGGACATGTTAAAAGATTACCATCTACATGTGAAAATGTAGGTACACAAGCTCAAAAGACTGTGTTAGTCACACATGTTGTTTTCCCTCCCAATAATAGACAATGTATATCCCGGCAACGACGTGCCTGGTATGATACATTGTTGGGAGGATATGGGACTCTAACAGGAGTATTAAATGGGATAGATATTGAAACATTAGCCAATAGGATGCATAGCGCCGGTAGTAAATTAAATGACGGACTTACATTACAAGCAAAATGGATGCCTACTATTTTTGAGCCAGCCAAAATATCGGCTGGAATAGATACTTTAATGAACCAGCTAATTAATGCTAGTAATGATTTTGCTGTTGGATTTGATACCAACATTACTAAATGTATAAATTGGACCGTCTGTACACTACAGACTATGTATGAGCAACAACAAAAAGGCGTTATGCAAACTATGCTAATGACCGGAAATGAACAAGTATGGAGAACAATTTTTAATACAAGTGTGTCTAGGGACGCTTGGATACACTTGGAAGCTGCTAAAATGATTTGTAATGACACCATATGCCAAGGTATTTTAACTATGTATAATGTAACCAAAGTTATTCAAATGTGTAAATATATTGTAATGCCTTTGTTGTTAGGACCATCTGGTGGAGAATGGTACTGGTTCCCCACTATGAAAGGAGAATATATAGATGAGAATAATAGAACTCATGATTTGAGTATTTGTACACCCACTTTACAAGGCAAGATATGTAGAGTACAATCTGCAGTTTATGAACCTTGCTTATTAGAGAATGGAGTAAATTTATGTAAATGGATAGTTTTACCTTTGTCATATACAATGATGATGGAGGTAGCCCCACAAGAAGTATGTTTGGTAACTGATACACCAGCCATACCTGGAATGGTAGTTCCATTTTCCGGATGTATTAGTAATGTTAGTTCCTTAACCTGGGAAAATGAGACATTTATATTGTATGCTGACCGTGAAGAACATGTTACAAAATATTGGAGTCCACAAAATTTAAGTATTCCCCAATGGGATTTGAAGTTAGAAAAACTACATAAAATTATGAAACAATCCAAAGTTATTGAAGATCATATCAAATATCTAAATCAATCTATTGTAACTCATCAAGTGACAACAACAATAATTGCTGATCAATTACAGAAAATTGGTTCTGATGTCCAGGATGCAACTTCTCATCATTGGTGGGACTTGTTTACTGGATATTCTCCGTCTGCATCCAATATGCTAAATTTTCTGATACATCCTGTTCTCATACTGTGTATAATAATAATAATTTTATCTATTTGGAACTGTGTGGTATTTTACCGCATATGTTGTAAACGACAAAAGGTTGTAATGGCAAGTTATGCGTTATAATTGGAATCAGTCAAGGGCCGTTTGTGATACGAGTATGATATGAAAGGGTGAGAGTGGGGTTTTCTGACTGACTTCCATTTTGTGCCGCAGTAACTATGCCACATAATGACAAGAGAATAGCAAGGGTGTTTGTCTTATGAAAGGGTGTTTGTCTCATGCTAGAAGAAGGATTCTTAGAATAGACAAGGACTCGTGTTGTTATTTTCAGTTTGTTATAGACAAGGACTCGTGTTGTTATTTTCAGTTAGATAAGATGTTTCAGAACCCCGGAATGTACCCACATATGGATAGATTGTGTTTTTAGTTTTGTATAAAGGACGGGGAATGTTAGGGGAATTTCGGAATCCACCTGAGACGCTAGCAGACGTGCTGCGTGTGAATACCGAATTTCCCCTTGAGACGATCGTCCTGAGATTCCCCGATCCAGAGTGCTCAAGTGATGCTACAATATTCGGTAAGATATTGGTGTAGTTTCTTGATATTATACCTATATTTATGATTATGTATTAATACCTGACGAAAATACTATAAGAACTAATAAATTATTTACTATTGAGACATATAAGTGTTGTTTGTTTTGCTGCATTAAAGTGTAAGCCTGTTCTGGGCAACAGTGAGCGCAGAATGTATTGAGCAATCTCACACACCCTAGTTCTATACAGCAAGACACTCCCACTGCCCCTGTCTTCCGGGGTCTATGGGCGCAGCCAACTTCTTTCCAGTCAACTGACCACTACACAGCCAATAGGAGCTTAGTTCCTGATTCTCCAGAGGACTCAGCCAATCAGCAGCAAGCAGTATCAAAGAACTTCCTGTAGTGCTGGTAGGTTGCCAGTGCAATGTTTCTCACAGCCTGTTCTGTATACAGATCCTCTGTGCTTTCTGAAGACTCAGGGAATGAACAGCATTCATTCCGAGTCTTCTTCTGGGAAAGCAAGCTCCTGTCTAGTATCTAGTGCTAGTTATACTGGTTCCAGCCTGGTTCCAAGTAATACTGGTTCCAGCATGAATCCAAATAATACCGATCCAACCTGGTTGCAAGCCATACCAGTTCCTGCTCAGTTCTAATTAATACCGGTTCCAGCTTGGTTCCAATTAATACCGGTTCCAGCCTGGTTCCAAGTAATACTGGTTCAACCCTTTTTCAAGTACTGCTACTTCCGGCCATGCTCTATGCAATACCAGTTCCAGTTCAGTTCCAAGTAATACCGGTTCCAGTCCAGAGGATCAGTGAGTGCTGCTGCTGCACATCTCTCTAGCCCAGGGTAATCGCCTGCGCAATCGGCATCATACAGCAGGGGACATGGCTAGGATGATGAGATTCTGCAAGAATCACAACATCAGCTGCTTGGACCACCCACTTTATTTGCAAAGTGAGCGGCTGGGTACAGGGATGTTCAGAAATTTTGGGAGATTGTGTACCCTTCCAGGGACTCAGGGGTGGGGGGGGGCACCCGATTTTCAGGCGCCTCCCGGCCGTTTCAGGAGTGTAGGCAAGTATGATTCATGTCACTAGCTAATTAGTATCATAAGCCTAGTCAGAAGCAATTTATAATATAGCAGCCTTTGATCTAGTTATGTACAAATATATTACACACAGCACAGAAGGGTCTTTGTACAGAGAGCAGCCTATAATAAAGTAATTATTGTATTAATTCCATGTTCAATATATAATTCTAAACTTTTTCAACAAAAGTGGGTATTGGTGCTGCTGCAATGGTATGGAAGAACCAGCAATTAGCATCAATTAGTCTCCTTCTTGACCCAGACTGGTGGATTTTTGTATGCAGCACCTTGGAAGGGAGTTGTCGCAAATGCTATACATGCTCAACTACTCTTTGAATTTGTACATTTATTAATAAATAGACAACAGGTCGACATGTGAAAAAAATCAACATGGTAAAATGGTCGACATGAAATGGTTGACATGCGTTTTTTTTTTGTATAGTTTACTCTGTAAAGTCACCAAAAATCCCAATTAGTGCACCGTGTCCCCTTGCATGGCTTGTGGCTGCAGATTGCTATTCCCAATCGTAGTCCATGAAAAAAAACTCATGACAACCTTTTTCTGTGTCAACCATTGCCATGTCGACCTTTTTACAAGATTGACCTTTTGTCCATGTTGACATAATGTGTGTCGACTAAAAGTGGTCGACCTATTGACTGTCGACCTTAGTAGTGTCAACCTAGCATCCGGATACCAATTGTCAGAGCCTTAAGCCGCCTCTACTCATGAATAGTCACAGGAATGCTGTAGTCAGACAGAATAGAGAGACTGATAGTATGTGACAGTGACTCTTGACTAGTTTCTTTTTCTCATGGAAAATTTCCGTAAAAGAAAGGAATTAATTAATATTATTTCTCTAAGAAATCATCCATACCATGGATTGTGGATATGACAAGAGAAAATGTAGCTCCATCTCTAGTTTCACCATCTGCGCAGACAGGAATTCTTCACTTAAGAGTATTAAAAATATAAAATTCTTCATCAAGAAAGATGATAACACATTTTTCACTTTCATCCACCAGGGGACACTGGAGATACATTACCCTGGGGTATAGACAGGTGGTTAGTGGGAGCTGACACAAATTTAGAAGTGCCCCATCAGCCGGTCACTCCGGGTTGAATTCCAGCCCATTCATCTTTTATTTTTTACATTTTATATTTATTTTACTCTAGCTCCCTCTCCCCTCATGTTTAGTTAGCAGTGCGGGGCTAGCTCTGACCAGGCTGCACACTTTACAGTTGTGACAGCATGTGGGAGGATAGTGCTGATGTCCCTGGCCACTGTTATGGCTGACTTAACTTCGGAATCGGCTACTTCCCGTAAGGAACGGGAATCGTCCAAAACTGAGGGCCCGCCGTTGGGACCCTTGTTCTTTCCATTCTCTACAGAACCAGCTTGAGCCACAGGACTAGCCAAGTCGGCAAAAGGCCTTGTGAAAGCTATTGGTTCTTATGCCAGGTCTACGTATGCAGCTTCCCACCGTCCTTCTAAGAAAAGATCCATTCTGGCACTCCTACAATCGGATGACTCAGATGCAGAATTCCTGTCCCAAATTGTTGAGGAGGAAGACAGTGAACTTGGAGAGGTGTCGGAGTGGGAGGAAACCTCACGACAGGATCTGGATGCTGGTGCTCAAGGAGTTTTCTCACTCATTCTACCGGTCCCTCATGTGTAAAAGATTCCTGATACGGCCGTGCCAAAATCAGCACTGTTGTTTGATAAGCGACAGCGCTTTTCTGTTTTCCCTTTTTCTCAACAGCTAGATGACCAACTGTTAGCAGCTTGGAAGCATCCGGTTAAGCATTTTCATATACCTAAATGCTATCTGTCCCTTTATCCTTTCCCGACGTCCATGACGGAAAAGTGGGAAACTTATCCACTCGTGGATTCGTCAGTCTCCAGACTGTCCAAGAAAATCACGTTACCAGTTACTGGAGCTGTGTCCCTCAAGGATCCTTCAGAATGTAAGTTGGAGACTACTCTCAAGTCTATGTATACTGCTGCTAATATTTTACTCGGGCCATCTCTCATCGATTCTTGGGTCAACAAGGCCATAGAGTACTGGGCTGGCGAGTTGGTCAAAGGGGCTGGAATCTGGAGTTTCTCAGGCTGATCTTGTTCTCTTAGCTGAATACATTAAAGAGTCGTCTGTTTTTTTGGACATTACCACTTGCAGTTAACATTCTCTTTGGTCCTGAATTAGACAAGTGGATTTCTCAGGCCACAGGGGGAAAGTACATTTTTTTACTGTCAGCTACACCCCCTCCCAGAAAGACCTATACAGGGACCCTCTTTTCACTCCTTTCGTGCCCCATAGGTCTTTCTTGGTTGCACCAGAGGTGCTGCCTTGCAGACTAGACATGGTAGGGACTGAGGTCAACAACAGACCGCGGCTCGTCACCAGGACTCAAAGCCTGTTGATAAGCCTGTGGCATGACGGGCTCCCTTCCCACTTGGGATCTTCCATGCCTCCTGGAATTGTAAGAGGTTGGTTCCGGATGTCCATGGATGTGTGCATTTTCAACGTAGCAGCGTTGCAGTTTTTCTTCCATATCGGTTTTTCACAACAGGTCTGCCAGTATCTGCAGACTAGAAGGTCATCCTTTCGGGTGCAATATAGTCCCTCGTGGATTCATCGGTTATGGTCCCTGTTCCAATGCATCAACGTGGCCAGAGGTTCTACTCCAACCTGTTGTTCTGTAACAAGACAGTTCAGTCAGACCCACCTTGAACCTAATGTGGTTAAACCATTAATTATTGATTACTGGTTCATGATGGAGTCGCTGCACTCTGTCAGCCAGGAACCGGCAGAGTTTATGGTGTTCTTAGACATAAAAGATGCCTATCTGCACATCCCAATCTGGGAGCCGCATCAGACGTTCCAGTGATTTGCCATTCTCAACGACCACTCTCAATTTCGGGCACTACCTTTCGGTCTGTACTCAGCCCCCAAGTGTTCATGAAGGTGATGTCTGTGATGATTTCCCATCTTCGTTCTTAGGGGGTATCAATACTCCCGTATCTTGACATTACCAGATTCTTTTACAGCCAGGTTGGATTGTCAAATTCAAGAAATCTAGCCTCCTTCCGTCACAGCGTCTCTTGTTTCTGGGAATGATCCTAGATACAGGATCACAGAGAGTATTTCTCCCAGAAGACAAGGACCTTAGCATTCGGCTTCTCCTTGCACCTTTGTGTTCGTCTGCTGGAAAAGATGGTGGCAGCTTTCGAGGCTCTGCAATTCGGTCACTTCCATTCCTGCCCCTTCCAGTTGGATGCAGAAAATTACCAGGTCAGTGCCTAATGCCAATGATGTACACAAAATTAATAAAAAACAGTTTATTAGACAAACTAAAAACATATAACAATTTAAAATTGGTAAGTCCACAACATAGTGATCATATACAACTGAGGTATCTGAAACCTCTAAAATAAGCAATAATATACACTAATTGTAAGCACTAGAAGGCAGTCGCAAAACCTTGAATGGGAATAACTCTCTGTTTGATTTTATCTCTGTTTAAATAATTGCCCACGATATAAGCACAAAGAATCTTACACGGCCGTACATATAAGTGTCCTCAATTATACGGGTTCAATCACAGCTGGAAAAAGTTCATCAATTTAGAGGTCCACTGGATGTATAAACGGTGCAGAAATATGAAGTTGTATGATAACTGCTACTCACAGTATATATAGAAGTGTCCTTGCTGCACCTCATGTGCTGTATGGAGCCGCTCTATATCACCCTGGGCACGTGTGAGACATCCGTCAGCGGCAAAGTCCGTCAGTGGCACAGCCCGTCAGCGGCGCAATCAAGCAGGGGGCCGCTCTCCACCGTCCGGCACAATGTAGATGCACCAGTTCGCCGTTCTGCACCCCCAGCACAAACGGAGTAGTGCTCGGCAGGGCAGGGTATAAGGCGTTCCCAGTGTAATGGAGGAAAGTGAGTGGTGCAGTCTCATTAGAGATGAGCAATTGCCGGCAAATGCTGTAGTCAGCTGCTGTGAGGACAAAGTCTTGTTCTTGTGGGCAATAGAGGTATTGGCGACCCCTTCTCTCTGTACCCTCAACGTGTTTCTCCGCACCCCAGGCAGAGTGGATGCAGGACTTCACTTGGAGGCTCTTTAGATACAGGTTTCCGCCTTGTCCATTTTCTTCCAGTGCAGGTTCCATTTCTTCCTACAGAGGGTGCTTCGAATCCAGCTACAAGTCCAGCTGTCTCTATGGTTGGGGTATCATCTGCAACTCCACCGGATTGTATGCTTATCTCCTCGAGCCAGAGTGTCCCTCCTCTGGTGGCTTCCAACCAGCAACCTCATTGCGGGGAGACTTTTTGGGGTGTGGGATTGGATAATCTTAATGATCGTCAGTTCCAGGGTAGTTGGTCACATCCGGAACTGGCTCTCCCCATCAACAAGGAGGAACGCAAAGTCACATGGCCATGCAAGATGTAACTTGGATTCTCTGATTGGCCGAAGTTCATCAAGAAATTCTCTCTGCTGTGTTCATCCCAGGAGTAGACAACCTCAGTCGCCAGGACCTTCATCCAGGAGAATGGGCTCTTTATTTGGATGGATTTCAGGCCCTCAGTAGGCAATGGGGATATCTGCAGGTTGACCTCATGGACTCCCTGACCCTTCGACCTGGTAAATCTTTTTCCGCCCATTCCTCTTCTACCTCACATTCTGAAGCGCATCCAGCGTGAGACCACCAAGGTCATCTTGGTGGCTCCAGATTTGCCTCGGTGAGCCTGGTTCTCTGAGCTTCGCATGTTTCTCACAAACGATCCGTGGCTGCTGCCTCTTCATTCGGACCTACTGCAGCAAGGACCGTTCGTCCAATCAAACTTAACGCGACTGCGTTTAACGGGTGGGCTGCTGTAACTGACGTCCTGAGACTTGAGGATATTCCGGAGTCTGTTATTCCCACCATGCTATGGGCCCGGAAGCTTGTCACGGCTGCTCATTACCATTGCATTTGGTTATGGCATGTGGCTTGGTGCGAAGGTCGGGGATTCCCAACGGCATCCTTCCATCTGTTGCATCTATTGCTTTTTCTTCAGGCGGGGCTGGATGCGGGTCTTCGCTTGGGGTCTCTTAAAATACAGGTTTCTGCCTTGTCCATTTTCTTCCAACGCAGGAAGGCATATATTCTGGAGGTTCAGACCTTCCTACAAAGGGTGCTTCGAGTCCAGCTGCCTTTTGTTCCGCCCACTGCTCAGTGAGACCTGAACTTGGGGGGTAATTTAGACCTGATCGTAGATGTGCTAAATTTACGTCGCTGCCTGGGTCGCATCAGCTGCGTGTGACATCACGCAGCCACCACGGCCCGCCCACCCAACGGTCCGGGCACACCTGCATTGCCCGGACTGCGCCTCCTAAATGGCGGCTAAACGCCACCGGCCCGCCCCCTTCTGCCCAGTGGTCGCCTCTGCCTGTCAATCATGTAGAGGCGATCGCTGGCCTACAACAGCCGTCGGCTGTCTGGCATGTGCCGGCGCACTGAGGCGCCAGCGCATGCGCACTTCAGAACTGATTGGTGCTGTGCAAAAACGCACAGCACCAATCAGGTCTGAATTAGCCCCTTGGTTCTCACCTTCCTGCAGTCCTCCTTCTTTGCACCATTGGAGGAGGTGGCTCTAAAGAGTCTATCTTGGAAATCGATCCTCCTTTTGGCTTTGGCCTCGGCTTGGTGAGTCTCGGAGTTGAATGCTCTGTCGTGTTGGTCACCATTTCTCATTTTTCATGAGGATCATGCAGAGCTCCACACACATTCAGGTTGTTGTTTTTTTTCTTGTCTAAGGTGGTGTTCTTGTTTTACATTAATCAGTGTATTGTGGATCCTGCTTCGCTTGAGGACTCTGGAGCTCTTTCTTCCATGGATTTTGTTTGGGCTCTATGTATTTACGTTGCCCGGACGGTGTTGTTGCCTAAGGGCCTAATTCAGATCTTATTGCTCGCTAGCTAGTTTTTTCAGCGCTGCGATCACATAGTCGCCGCCTATAGGGGAGTGTATTTCAGCTGTGCAAGTATGCGGTCGCATGTGCAACCGCCCTGTACAAAAACAGTGCACTCCACTCGTTCGGGTGGGTACGTCATGGGCTGCTCATAGTGGTGCCTCCACAATGCAGCTTTGCACGTCAAAGCTGCATTGTGGTGGCACCACTATGCGCAGTTGGTCCAATGTCTGTCGTTTTTTTTTTTTTTTTAACGATTTTGATACCTTTGCTTCATCTGCCTCCGACGCCTTGTTTTGCAGGTTCCACAGAGCTCTCCCTCCCATGGGGGTAACTTTGGGATGTCCCCAGTATGATGTATTTCGAGTGTCCCCTAGTGCAGTGGTTCTCAACCTCGGTCCTCAAGTACCCCCAACAGTTCATGTTTTCCAGGTCACCTAGCTGGTGCACAGGTGTATTCATTACTCACTGACACATTTTAAAAGACCCATAGGTGGAGCAAATTATTTCACTTGTGAGGAGACATGGAAAACATGAACTGTTGGGGGTACTTGAGGACCGTGGTTGAGCACCACTGCGCTAGTGGATGAAAGAGAAAATAGGATTTTGGTACTTAGCAATAAATTATTTTCTTTGATTCCACAGGGGACACTGGACGCGCTCCCAGCAATGCTGCACCTGCCTGGGTTGTTTGTTGTTGTGTGTTCTCCTCTGTACTTCCTCTGTTTCCGTCTCCTGTCGGCTCATTTCTTAACTGAAGGAGCTGATATGGCATCGAGGGGGAGAAGCCTTCACACTTCTAAATTTGTTAACGTGCCAGCTCCCACTAACCACCCGTCTATACCCAAGTGTAATGTATATCCAGTGTCCCCTGTGGAATGAGAAAAACTGATTTATCGGTATGCACCAAAACCCAATTTTAACAATATAAAAAAAAAGGATTAGATTCCTGCTTGACAAAAAAAAGATTATCTGTAAGTGAAATTTCAAGACTATTGCATTGATAGATAAAAGAAATGTACTCAATTGATATTGATGGGTCAGGAAGGAAAATTTACCATTGCAATATTAACTTTGCAACTGCATCATTTAGGACAGTGGGTCCCAAACACAGTCCTCAAGGCACCCTCACAGTCCAAGTTTTAAGTATATCAATGCTTAAGCACATTTGACTTTGGTTCTTTGTGGGTTATTCAGAGATGAATGCGTTTATCTCCTCACATGCTGAGGGCCGCCCAGCACAGGGCAAGACCACCCATCACCTGTGAAGCTGGCTCCTGATGCAACCGCAATTAGATTGCGGATGCACTGTAACTAAGGTTGACCCCTGGCGGACTGCTGCCATTTTTTTAATCGGAGCGGCTGCGTGTGACATCACACAGCCATCACGAAGAAGGTCCTGCCCCGCCCCAGTTTGAAATGTCCCCCCCCCCCAAAATGCCATGACGACGCCCCCGACACCCACTGCTCTCAATCATGTAATTTCACGCACGCAGACTGTGGCCAGTGTGCGAGTGCAGACCACTGGAATGCAGCCGCTGCGTAGAGACACGCAGCTGCATTCGGGTCTGACTTAGGCATTATGTAGTAAGCCTTGGAAAGAGATATAGTGGATAGAGATAATGTACCAACCAACCAGATCCTAACTGTAATTTTTTAAATAAAGCCTGTAACATGATAGGAGCTGGTTGGCTGGTAGTTTATCTCTCTCCACAGCTTAGTACCTAGACCCCTAAATAAGTACCCCAGTCAGTTTGATTATATGAACAGAGAGCGCACTAACATGTGCAGTAATATAAGTTTTAATCTATAAAATGTCACATAAAATCACATAAAATTATTATACCATCTGTGCACAACCATCCTTAATACCTGGACAGTTAGGGTGCCTTGATGAACGTGTTTGGTAAATCCTGACAGGAGTTTGATTTGTCTGCTAGAACTTAGAAAAGGTTAAACTTTTTGTTCTTTATGCAACCTTGCTGACTGTAATTATACATGAAAGGTACTAAAGTAAATATAAGTTACTCATAAATGTTACAATTGATTTAAATACTTCTCTCTGTGCAAGCTAATAAATATAATTTATACATTTACATCTGGGTGTGAAGTATACTTCACACACAGTACCTGATTCAGTCATAATGACACCAATTAAGTTGTAAGTAGTACAAAGTCCTCAAAAATGACTGAACACCATTTTATATGATGTACAGGAAGCCATGCATTTACAATATATGCAGGTTTCATTAGCTTAACAAAATATTCTGGTTGAAGTTCCACTTGAGCCAGGGACTGAACTAGGGATGTATGAGTGGTACTGGCTCCCAGGGTGCAGGGCCCCGGTGGTGGCATCATCACTATCCCACAGCACCTGCATTTGGCTTGCAGAATGCCTGGAAGAGCACCTTACAACCAGTAGCGTTGCTGAAGATCTAGGAAACTCCGGGCACACACACGCTACACCAGTGTTTCCCAACCTCGGTCCTTAAGGCACAGTAACAGTCTTGATTTAAAGGATAGACATGCTTGAGCACAGGTAGCTCAATTAGTACCTTAGGGATTGAACTATCTGCACACAAGTATGGATATCTTTAAAAGTTGGATTGGTACTGTGCCGTGAGGTCCAAGGTTGGGAAACACTGCCCTACAGCTTGTAGAGCCGCCCAGAGTATACTTAGGATGCTTTGGGAGGTGCTCTAGGTCATGGTGCCTGCCTCGTCTGCATGACACATGATATCAAGTGTTCAGGGGGGGGGGGGGGGGGTGCATAGAAGATATACAGTATTTAGGTTAACACCAAATGGTCAACATGCATTAGGTTGACAGGTACATAAGGCTGACAGATGAAAGGTTGATGGTGAGCATGGTTGATAGGTACAAAAGGGCGACACACAAATGGTCAACACAAGTTTTTTCAGGGTTTTTTGGTCAAATCTTGTATGTTTAGTAACATGTGACCTCCACCAGTAAAAATGTATACCCTCACGGGTTCAAGAAATTTGGTAACTGCTCAATCCAATTAGTGTTGTCATTCAGGTGCATGAAAGGGAGTAGTTATTCTGAACAAGAAACAAAAAACAAGTATCCCCCAGCACTTGGGATAACATCAGCAACAGGATTTGAAAACTACATGGTGGTAGATAATTCAGAGATCTCAGTGGCATATATTTAGAAAGATATGGTAAACCCCCAGGCAAACATCAAGGTATCTCTGAGTACCGGAGGTCCCTAATACTAAGTCTAAGGGGTATATTTACTAAGCCTTGGGTAGAGATAAAGTGCATGGAGATAAAGTGCCAGTCAATCAGCTCCTAAATGCCATGTCACAGGCTGTGTTTGAAAAATGTCAGTTAGAAGCTAATTGGTTGGGACTTTATCTCCATGCAAGGATAAGTAAATAGACCCCTAAGTCTGGGGTGAGGTACCCCACAAACCGGCAAGGGCAGCACACCAGTGAGAGGCTAAAGTGTTAGTGAATGTTAATAAGAACAAAGCATAAGTTATGTACAAAATGGGATAAACAAGTAAAAAGTGTAATTAAAAAACTTAAAGGAGTAGTATTAGTAGAAAATTAACTGAAAGTGTTGCAAAAAGTACTTAATGAAATATTATAGTGCGCTACCCCAAAGCTGCCAAGCCCTACCAGTCCAGGGAGCACCATGCCCCAAACTCATCCTCAAAACTAATAACAGCATATAATTGCTTAATATAGCGCCACATGGTAATGGCACATACACAAATCTAATTGGGAGCAGGCTTATCTGGATACACCTCTAGGTTCTCCTATGCACTACAGGAACCAGCATGCCCTCCAAATGTTGGTCCCATCCATGCCTCTCAGAACAGCAGCAAGAAATTATGGTAACTGCAAAGTCCAATTAGTAATATCATCCAGGTTCATGAAAGGGAGGGGGTTATTCTGAGCAAGAAACAAAAATCAAATATCCCCCAGCACTCGGGATAACATCAGCAACAGGATTTGAAAACTACATGGTGGTAGATAATTCAGAGATCTCAGTTACATATATTTGCAAAGACATTGTAAGACCCCAGGCCACCATCAAGTCATCTTTGAGTACCGGGGGTCCTTAATACTAAGTCTAAGTCCGGTGTGTGGTACCCCACAATTCGGCAAGGGCTCACGGGTTCACCTGGTGTGCCACACTTCGGGCAAGGTTACTTTTCCCAATTGTAGTCCACATGGATAGTAAATCATGAAAATGTTGGGACACATTTAAACCCCCAAAAAACATGTGTCAACCATTTGTGTGTCGACCATTTTCATGTTGACCTTTTGAACCTGTTGACCTTATGCAATGTCAACCTTTCATCTGTTGTCCTTTTGTACCTGTCGATCATGTGGTGTTGACCTATTGACTGTCTACCTAGACATTGTCTATCTATCATCCAGAGACTGTTCGGGAGAAGGGGCCAGCACAGACCCAGCACTGACTTGAGTTAAAATATAATTTGAAATTCAGTAGGTAAAGACATCTTGTTATATTCTCATATACATGGTCGAGTCACATTATTATGACCGCCTCCTACATTTGACGTTGGCAGTGCATAGCTTATGAAGTACATCACGTGTTGTGTGCTAGCTTGGTGGGTATATAAGGTGTGCAATAGGCCATCTGCACACATATCACTCGTTGCTGTCATAGGTAAAAGGGGCGATTTATCAGAGTTGCAAAAGGGATGATTATCGGCTCTCAGGCCAAGGGTGGCAGTATTTCTGAAACAGCGCAGTTTGTGAACTGTTCGGATGCTGTGGTGAAGGTGCGTCATGACTGGCAAATGGCACCATTGCGAATAACCAATGTGGAAACTGCGGAGCACCATGTTCCACTGATGTGAGAGGTGAACGTCGGCTACAAAGCTGCGTGAGGGCTGACCGACACCCAACAGTGAAGCAGCTCACCATCATAATGAAACTGGGGGCTACCAGATGTGTGTCTAAAATGACAGATCAGCGAACCCTGCTGCATGTTGGGCTTCGAAGCAAACAGATGGTCACTACACCTATGCTAACAAAGGTGCATCGGCGGAAAAGGCTACAATTGGCACGGCTCTATCTGAAATGGATCTCCACTGATTGTCAAAGGGCTGCTTTCTCCGAAGAGTCACGTTTTCTGCTATATCGAATGAATGGATGTTGGCATGTCTGGCATGAAACATTGGAGAACCAACACTCTGCAACAATCATTGTGTTCGCTCTATGGATCCTCCGCCATGCACACTCCAGCAGCTGTAGCATGCACAGCAGTCAGCATGGCTTCAAATACCTGTGCCAACCTACCAGCATTTTATTGAGTCACTCCCAGCCTGTTTAGCTGCTGTCCGTGCTACTCACGGCGGTTAATCTGGCTATTAGCTGGTGGTGATAATAATGTTACTCGACCGTGTATACACCATAGAGTATGTAAAAAAAAACCCCCACAAATCATGAAATCATGAAAGGTCAATCAAATTGTCTTATTTCACGTAGTTTCTTGCAGGTTACTTAAATGGAGGGTCTACTTTTAAATATTTTTTTTTTCTTCTTCAGGGTCCAGGGTTAACCTTGGAGTATGCTTGGTGGAGACCAGGATCATGCACCGAACAACAAAGCTTTTGAGCCTCCAAGGATATACTGGGTCCCTCTCCCCTCATTCCCCACCCACAGCTTGGGCTCTACAGTTTTTGTTTGGTGCCAGCAGGAGCTGGTCACCGTTTAACAGTGGGGCTGCATACTGCAGCACAAGCTTTTAATTTGTAATTTTTATTCTACATTTTACTTTTACATTTGATCAAGCAGTCCTAGGCAGTCCCTTGGACGCCAGCGCTGCTCCATCACCCCCAACAGGGGGCTCAACACCAGCCTCAACTAGGATGAACTGATAGTGCTGATGTGGTCCCAGACCACTGCATGACTTTGGACTTCACTAAACCACCAGGGCTTAACGTTACTGGCTTTGGGAATCATTATTATAGGCCAGGGAACCGGTGGTAGATGTCAGCAAAGGGAAGTCAGCCCTTCCCCAGTCGCCCCTCCCCCTGCCCAGGGTGCCATTCCGCTAAAGTCTTCCCGCCCTGCTCCTCCCTCACCCTTCTTGCTCATAGAGATGCTGTATTTTATAAAAAAAGAAAAAGGGTAGCATTGTGGTGCACAAGGTCAAAAATTAGCTGTTTATTAATCAATTAAAACGTAACTTTTATTGTGGTAATTTCAAATTAAATAAACTCCCCACCAATCAAAAAAGTGAAATATTAAAAACTAGAAGATAGTAAGAGATGAAATATTAAATTCTGGCGCTGAGACACCTGATATTGCTCCTATTAATGCTCAATAATCGATCCAAATATCAATGTTAGTATTGTGTAGTGGTGTGTAAATTGTCACCTACTAAATATCAATGTAAGTCTTGCGTAGCGGTGTATAAATTATCACCACTGTATATATTATATAGTGATCCCCTAATTAACACCGATAGAAACAGAAACAAAGGACACTCCTCATGTATTTAATCCATGTAGTTATATAATTAGGGAGTAATAAATAGAAGTGGGTTTTGTAAAACCTCTGATGAAGCAAACAGCGAAGCGTGCGTCAGGCTAGCTGCGCACTTTAGGTAGTCACCGGACAATGCTCAGCTAGATAGATTAGGAAAAATGTATACTGAAGCTGAGAGTGTCTGATCTGTGTTAGCTGTGAGGCTTGTCTAAAGCATACAATACTAATAGCTGCTAACAGAATGCCATACTGTGCAAGTAATTACCATGTGTAATGAACCATACTGAACCCTATACTAAGGCAGTACACTAAGGTTCTAATCCATATGGTCAATAGACATTTAATGTGCATATGTATCTATATCAGAAATCATTGATTTTGCAAGTGTTTCAGTTCAGGCAAAGTGTGGGAGTTACAGGGAGGAAATTGCACAACTAGATGCTGCTGTGCAAGTAATTACCATGTGTAATGAACCATACTGAACCCTATACTAAGGCAGTACACTAAGGTTCTAATCCATATGGTCAATAGACATTTAATGTGCATATGTATCTATATCAGAAATCATTGATTTTGCAAGTGTTTCAGTTCAGGCAAAGTGAGGGAGTTACAGGGAGGAAATTGCACAACTAGATGCTGATGATAATAATTCACCATGCCGAAATAACACTGTGTATTATGAATGGTATTAAATGGTGTTCACAAGGCTGAATAATAAAGCCCTGATACGCACACCAAAAGATGTTTAATGTGTATATAACATCCACATCAAAAATTATTTAATAAAAAGCTGGATGTGTGTCAGGATATTAATGACACATTTTACACTCACATTAACTCTATAGTGATCGCAGACCCATTCACAGCAAGTGCTATATACTCACTGTATATATAATCCTCCCAAATAAAAGGGCAGCAGAGGGCGCCTAATATACTTAGGCACCTGGTGTAAGATTCACTATCATATACACACCTTGAAGGCTTAACATGATACATTAACGAACCATGTTTATATTGATACTTTGAGCCTACATCCAAATAAGAGTGTGTTGAGCCCTTAACATCCCTATTATAACACAGAGGAATAAACCACTCTTATGATCCGAATTAGATCACTAAACATCTATTTGAATATAAGGATCCCAAGGGAACAAATATGATGTACAACAATATCTGGTTAAAAAGATTTCTGATCATTTATTATCATTAATTGTCACAGCTCTCTATGAGCCATAGCGAAGCTATGATAAAATCTTGTGACAAGTAAAAGATTGGATACTGTCAGAGCTTAATAACTGTTTCCCTTTAGTGGATACATTTGTATCTGAATGTTTCATATGCTCCTTTCTCAGTGGATACAACACTGCTCATGGAGCTAGAACACACAGACATTACTGAGACCTTATGACTGAGCTTGTATATTAACTCTGAGATACAGAGAGACACAGTACACATTTAGCATTCTGATCAGTTTATTGAGAGACAATTTAGCAAAATATATAGTAAATCATTAGCACCACATAAGGTGATATCTGGAATTTGGTTTCAACGATCCCACATCTGGAATCCTGGGAAGGAATACAATTAATTTGTGGGACATTTATTCTTGCAGCTTTCTCAGCTATCTAAAAAGTGTAATATAACACACATAGACATGGAATATTTTTGACACACTCGTGACCAGCTATAGATTTTGCTAGCAATACATAAGCGAATCCGGTGACATCTAGTGCGCAGCACTTTTATTTTAAACACTATTTCTTTTCTATTTACACGATTCTACTTTCCTTTTAATATTCGCTGGTTTTAACATATAATTCAATAAAAGTTATATCTTAATACAAGATTGTGTGCACCACCATAGGGCATTTCGAATTCTTTCTTCTCTTTTTTTCTTGTACACTGAAAGTACCACATGGAAGAAAAGACATATAAAACATGGGGGTATATTTACTAATATTTGTGTTAGTGCCAAGAGTGACCCCAATTAACTTTGCGGTTAACCGCAGACCACAAAGTTCCCATCATAGGCTATAATGGAGGACCACGATCCTCCATTCTAGCCGCTGCACTGAGCCAGGCAAGGAGCACACAGCCAATCAGGAGAGCGCGATGACGTGGTGGTCCCTGATTGGCGGGCGGGACCTTCACTGACAGAAGTCACGGGGGGTCCCGGCAGTCGGAGAAAGGGGTTCCATGTGTAAACATGGAACCCCTTTAGTAGCGTGGATCTGGTTTTTGGTTTATTATTTTAAACAAGTCCCTGGATTACGTCAAGAAAGAAGAGGACAGATCTTCACTGGATTGGTTGTAAGTATCATTTTATTTTTCCAGGTACCCTGTGGATGCTACTGGACAAGTGGACGTGAATCGCAGCGTTGGATGTAGGTAAGTAGGTGAATGTGTAAGTGTGTGTAATTAAAATTTTACTTTCATGGTGTTTGTCTACTGTTTTTTTTTTTTGTAGTAGACCTACAGGTACCAGCGGGCCCGTTCTTTTCCCTTATGCTGGTACTTGTGGTTCTCCAAGTACCAGCTTGTGGGGGAGGCTTGCTGGGACTTGTAGTTCTCCTACAAAAAAACAATATTCTATTTTTTACACAAAGGCTATCAGCCTCCCATCCACCGTCCAAGGATGGTGGAGACAGCCTCGGGCTTCACCCCTGGTCCTTGGGTGGCTGGAGGGGTGGGACCCCTTGACTTAAGGGGTCCCCACTCCTCCAGGGTACCCCGGCCAGGGGTGACTAAGTGGGGGGGTAATGCCACGGCCGCAGGGACCTATATGAAAGTGTCCCCCGGCTATGGCATTATCTCTCTGGCTAGTGGAGCCCGGTGTTGGTTTAAATAATACAGGGGACCAGGACCGGATGGGTGGTCTTCAGTATGCCGACTGACGGGATCCCGGCGCACAGTATACCGGCGCTGGGATCCCGACAGTCGGCATACCGACACTTATTCTCCCTCCTGGGGGTCCACGACCCCCCTGGAGGGAGAATAAAATAGTGTGGCGCGCGTAGCGTGGCGAGCGCAGCGAGCCCGCAAGGGGCTCATTTGCGCTCATCACACTGTCGGTAAGCCGGCGGTCGGGCTCCCGGCGCCGGTATGCTGGTCGCCGGGAGCCTGACCGCCGGCATACCATAGTGAACCCGGACCGGATGCAGAGCCCGGTGCTGGTTGTATAAATATGGGGGGGACCCTACGCAATTTTCCCCCTGTATTTTTACAACCAGGACCAGCTCAAAGAGCCCGAGGCTTGTTATGCTTAAGAGGGGGGACCCCACGCAATTTTTTTCTTTGATTTTTAACACTTTCACACCCCTTTACACAGATAAGCATGCACAGAGCTCACTGATCCGTGCATGACTATCTAAACACTTCTGGAAAAAGCAGGTCTATTTTAAAACTGCTTTTTTGTAAGAAGTCTATGCTTTCCCAGCAGTGTTTGACTATTGGCGGCAGTGATTGAGAATACAAATTCTTAGTAAATTACCGAGTTGTATCAAATAACAGGCGTGTTTGACAGATGGTGTATTCATTCGTATTTGTGAACTTAGCCGGGGAAATCAATACGAATAGCCCCAACACTGCCGAGATTTGCGTTTAGTAAATACCCGAGATGACACTTAGAAAAAAAAAACCTTAGTAAATATACCCCCTGGATTGTACAAATATCAGACATAGGGGGGAATTCAATTGTAATCGCGCCCCAATCTAAAGTGATGGGAGATTGCAGGGGGCAACATTTAATTGATCACTGTGATTGCGCCCATTTGTTTAGTTGGGTCTAGCCACGTAAACGTGCAGCTTGGGCACCCAAACAGGCCACTTTTCACACATTTTGGTGGTGTGAGCTGAAATGTCAGTACCGGCAGCTGATCGCGCCCGAACGGAGCTACAATTGAATAGACCCCATTGGGCGCTATCTGCTGGCTGTCAGCACAAATTACATTTGAATTCTGCCCATAATGTCAAAAAACAGGTAAAGTGGGAATAAGAAAAACAAAAAAAGGAACATTAAGCAAAGGCAATTGGAGTGTCACCCTGCAATAATCTAGTTTTCTGCAGCGGGGTACACTGGTATTCCACAGGGAATAACATTGGGGCGTAGAGTAGGATCTTGATCCGAGGCACCAACAGGCTAAAAACTTTAACTGTTCCCAGGATGCATAGCGCTGCCTCCTCTATATTGCCGCCTCCAGGCATTGGAGCTCAGTTTGTAAGTTGGTGCCCTGCAGGCAGGATCACTAACAGGTGGGCTGCTCCAAGCAGCCCTGAAAAGAGCTTTTTCTCTGAAGATTGAAGACTTCATGGGCCGCAGCATAGCACATAGCTCCATCACCTCCCCTGGCGGCACTGTACACCCCCGTGTCCCTGGTTGCCGGGTACTTACAGCGGAGGTCTTCGGTTCCTGGCGCATAGCACACACATCCACCACTGTTCTCTAGGATAGCATGGTCACATCAGTTGGGAGGTAAGAGAGTCCCCCAGGTGGGACCCGCCGCAAACCGCGATCCAGCGCGGCCTGTGGGAGGTGGGCCGGGTGCGATGGCGTGCGCACTGTGTTGGTACAAGTCAGAACCCCACTAGACCACCAGGGCAAGGGCACAGGTCGGGTTTTAACTCGTTTTACAAGGGCCCGCAGTACCCAGGGGCAGATTTATTAAGCTCTGTGAAGTGATAAAATGGAAGGTGATAAAGGACACGCCAGTCAGGTCCTAACTGTCATTTTTCAAACCTAGCCTGTGTCATGGCAGTAAGGATCTGATTGGCTGTAAGCTTCCACTTTATCACTTCACCGAGCTTAATAAATCTGCCCCCCAGTGAGGAAATCCAGCTAGGGGATATGGCTCTGGCCTGTAGCCCCTCCCCCAGGCGCCATTTTATATGAATGTTCCCGCCCTGGAGCTGCATATATCTTCTCCCTCATTCCCTGTGGCAGTATTTGGCGCCATCACACATGCTGGAGCTGCTCTGCGACTGCATGGGCAAAACTTTCTGTGCAAAGCCGCCTCTGTAGTTAGCGCTGTGCATTTGCAGGACACTTAAGTATTCTACATGTCTTTTGGCAGTGTTAGTTAAGAAACAGTGCATTGTAACAGGGTAATCTGGTACGAGTTCCCTGTGATATACATCCAGTCTATACTGTGCATTGTTATATCTAGTGACATATATAGCTTTACTCAGTATTACTTAGTATTGCTAGTCCAGTGCAGTTTTATTGTTTGTCCTAACTTCTGCATTGTATATGTGACTGTGTATGTGCATATAGCTGCTGTGTGATATCTACTCCATGTATCTATCTCATAAGTGCTAACCCTATATTTGCCTCTGTTTGTGCATTACACTGTACAGGGGGTTCTTGTTTGGGTAAATTGTCTGCATAAATTGTACTGTGTTGCCCTTGGATTAGCCTTCCTATCATGTCGGCTACAAGGGGTGACGGTTCCGTGGTTGATCCCGCCAGTCGCGGTGGTGACATCATGGACCCCTTAGAGGATAACATTGCAGCTGAGGGCTCAAGTGCTGGGGGCTTTTTACCTCCCAGTCAGGTTGTAGCAACGGGGTCGCATTTAGACCCACCTTGGGCTACTTTCTCTACATTGCTGAATACGCTTGTAACTAGACTCACGCCCCCTATGGGACCACCTGTGCCTTTACAACCACAATTTGTCCCTGCATTAGTCCGCCATGGGCATATACTCTGTCCACTCAGTTACAGCAATTCCATCAGACAATGGCTAAGCAGATACCTGGCCCTCGCCTGCCTAAGGCCAAGGGGCCCTCTAAGCGGGCCCTTACTTCCTCGCAATCCACTCATGTTCCGGATACCTCTTCTGATGAAGAGGGTGCGTATACTGACCCCCTCAGACACTGATGCAGATACTTCTGATGGGGAATCTGTTTCTCAGGTGGATGTTCCGGATCTCTTGGAGGCTATCAGGCTGATTCTCCAAATCGATGATGACACAGAACCTCAAGAGGCCTCTAAGAAACCTGATAGGTTCAAACGTCAGAATGTCACTAAACTTGTTTTACCTCATTCTGACCATTTGGTTGACATACGTCAGGAATCCTGGGAGTGTCCAGGGAAAAAGTTTACACCTCATAAGAAGATGCTAGCTTGCTATCCTCTTGCCACAGAGCTAAGTAAAAATTGGGAAACACCGCCTCCAGTGGACTCACAAGTCGCACGGCTGGTAGTTTCTTCTGCTCTGCCTGTCACTACAGTCACTACTCTGAAAGAACCGATGGATAAGCGTATGGAGGATTGCTTGAAGTCTATTTATACTCACACTGAAGCTGTGCATAGACCTACTATTGTGGCCTCTTGGGCTGCTGAAGCCATCACGGCTTGGGTTCAGGAGGTGGAAGCGGACCTGCTTCTCAATACATTCAGGAGGCAGCTTCTGATGCTAGTGTTCTGGCAGCCAAAATGGCTACTACGTCCATTCTGGCTCACCAGATCCTGTGGTTACGGTCCTGGTCTGTGGATCTGGACTCTAAGAAAATGCTGGATGTTCTCCCTTTTAAGGGGAATATTCTTTTTGGGGAAGACCTCAACAAAATTGTTGCTGATCTTGCCTCTGCTAAGACTGCATGTCTGCCTAGTACTGCTCTTCAGTTCCGAAGGCTAAGAGTACTTCCTTTCGTTCCTTTCAACCTCCAGGTAAAGCAAAGGGTCAGGCGTACCCGAAACAGTCACGCACTTCCAAGTCCAGTAAGCCCAAGCCTAAAAGAGCCTGGGCTGCCCGTCAGCCTGCTTCCAAATCTGACAAGCCTGCTGCATGACGGCGCGGGCCTCCCTCTTGGGGATCCCAGGGTGTGAGGCTGACTTCTAGGGTTTGCTCAGGCATGGTTACAGACCACTTTGGATGCCTGGGTACGAGAAGTCGTCCCTCACGGATACGTCATCTCCTTCCAGAAGCGCCCCCCTCGTCAGTTTTGCTCAACAAACATCCCTTCGGATCTGGTGAAAGCAAATGCTCTATAGGTGGTGGTACGATCCGTCCTGGACACAAGAGTGGTAGTGCCGGTGCCTCTGACTCAGAGAGGCAGGGAGTACTATTCAACGCTGTTCCTAGTCCCGAAACCGAATAGGTCCTCACGGCCCATTCTCAACCTCAAGTCTTTGAACAAATTTGTGCAAGTATCCAAGTTCCATATGGAGACTCTTCACTCTATTGTTCTGACTTTGGAGCCCGGGGACTATATGGTATCCCTGGACATACAGGATGCTTACCTACATATTCCTATTGCCATGTCGCACCAGCTGTACCTGCGGTTTGCTATTGGCAACCTACATTATCAATTCCGGGCCTTGCCTTTTGGACTGACAACAGCTCCGCGAATCTTCACCAAAGTCATGGCGGTGATGACGGCTCTAGTCCGCTGTAGGGGTATCAGAATCCTGCCGTATCTGGATGACTTGCTGATCCTGGCCAATTCACCAGAAGTTCTTCTCCGTCATCTGGATCTGACGGTCCAGTTTCTGCAAGCCCACGGGTGGCTCATCAACTGGAAGAAATCATCCCTGGTCCCTGCTCAGAGCATGGTGCATCTGGGGGCACTGTTGTACACTCACAACCAGTGGTTGTTCTTGTCCCAGGATAAGATCTTGAACCTTCAGGACAGAATAAGATGCTTACTGTCTCGCCAGCGTGTGTCGATATACTCAGTGATGCAAGTACTAGGCCTCATGGTGTCGGGTTTCGACATGGTAGAGTACGCTCAATTTCATTCCTGCCCTCTCCAGAAACTGATTCTGGCCAAGTGGGATGGCCTGCCTCACGAATCAGGTCTCACATGATCTCCGTGTCTCCGGAGGTCCGTCTGTCGCTAATGTTGTGGCTACAGGACCAGCAGTTGAGCAGGGGCTGTCCCTTTTGGATCTTCAACTGGGTCCTTCTTACGACGGATGCCAGTCTGAGGGGTTGGGGAGTGGTGTTGGAGCAACACTCTCTTCAGGGTCGGTGGACCTGGGAGGAGTCTCGCTTTCCGATAAACGTTCTGGAATTACGGGCAGTATTCAATGCACCGACACTAGCCCTGTCTCTGGTATGGAACAGGCCTGTTCAAATACAGTCGGACAACGCCACCACGGTGGCGTACATAAATCATCAAGGCGGCACTCGAAGCCACATGGCAATGTTGAAAGTGTCAAAGATTCTTCGCTGGGCGGAACACCATCTGCCAGCCATATCGGCAATGTTCATTCCGGGAGTCCTCAACTGGGAAGCGGACTTCCTCAGTCGTCAGGACGTACATGCCAGAGAGTGGAGCCTTCATCCGGAAGTATTTCAACTCCTAGTGGACAAGTGGGGCCTATCAGATGTAGACCTGATGGCGTCTCGACAAAATCACACGGTTCCGGTCTTCGGAGCAAGGACAAGGGATCCTCAAGCAGCATTCGTGGATGCACTGGCAATTCCATGAAACTTTTGGCTGCTGTACGTGTTCCCTCCGGTGTCACTCCTGCCCAGAGTAATAAGGAAGTTCAATCAAGAAGGAAGAATCCTACTTATGATCGCTCCAGTGTGGCCCAGGCGGCATTGGTTCTCAGACCTACAGGGTCTCTCGTTAGAGCATCCTCTTCTGCTTCCACAACGACCAGATCTCCTTGTTCAGGGCCCCTGTGTCTACCAGGATTTGGCCCGGCTGCTTTGATGACGTGGCTCTTGAAGTTTCAGTCCTGAGAGCCAAAGGTTTTCTGAGGTGGTCATTCAAACTATGTTGAAGGCCTGTAAGCCGGCTTCTGCCCGGATTTATCATAGGGTCTGGAATTCTTACTTCACCTGGGTGCCGCTAAGAATTGTGATGCTTTCAAGTTCAGTACTGCCAATCTTTTGGCTTTTCTGCAACAGGGCCTGGACTTAGGCCTTCGTCTGGCCTCCCTCAAGGTTCATATTTCTGCCTTGTTGGTTTGACTTCAGAGAAAACTTGCGACTCTTCCTGATGTTCACACATTCACTCAGGGTGTTCTTGGATTCAACCTCCCTATGTTCCGCCTGTGACTCCTTGGGATTTGTCGGTTGTTCTGAATGCCCTACAAGAGTATATACACAAGAAGAGAAAGTATGACTCTTGTTTGGGCGCACTCTTATCTCAAAATTAAAATGTTCGTTGTTGGGTAATATGCCCAACCTGGGTACGGTAGTCTTTTATTCTTGTTCTCTAGGATACACACAAATTCGTCCGGACATGTACACCATCATTAATAGTAAGTAAATCCTTTAGATTACGGCTACTTCAATTTTGTGGCTACTCCAAATTTATGGGATGTTCAGATCTTAATTATGCCTGGATAACCGCATATAGGAAGATAGCCACATAAAAGGCTACTTCCGTCTGCTACAGATCAGTACAAACTGTGTTTGTATTAATGAGCCCGGATTGGGTTAGATATATCGGTGGAAAAACCCACACATGGATAAACAGTTACATTTGCCGGCCAATATCATAAAGAGGTCATAACGGCTAGAGGTTCAAGTAGTAGGAATGAGTGTAAGTGGTGATACTGCTGTTGGTATTGAGTCTATAGGGAAGATAGTCTTCCTACTTCACTGGGTATTCCCTAGAAGTCGCCCATCTAGGTACTGACCCAGCCCACCTCCGTTTAGCTTCCAAGATCGGACGAGATTGGCGTGGACGTAGGGGTATGGTCGTAGGAAGGTTGGACCCTACACTACCAATGAGAGTGCACCGAAATGGAGGGATGGAGACCTCCGAAGGAGTGATTAAGACTGGGTAAGGAGGGAAGATAGCAGATGTTTGGATAGGTGTGAATCTGCTGTCCACGTTAGACTGAAGAGACGTGTCCCCTGAGGGGGCACACTCCCCAGAATCGTGGATGAGAGTTCACAGAAGAAAGCCAAGTTAAGAAAATGCAGAGTAAGAAGATATCTGCAGGGTAATACCAATAGTAAGTACACCTCTTGGATTATATTAAATGAATCTCTAAATATTTAAGTATCACTTATGGTAGTGGTCTAAGTATCACTTATGGTAGTGGTCGAGAGTTACATGTATGGTCCATACAGTTTGTTATTTGCCTTAGGCAGATTATGCGCGAGACAAGGACCTTGCAAATCCCCAATTTGAACGTCAAACAAATGAGTATCTACAAAGGATATGGTAATCAGCCACGCTGGAAATGTCAGCTAAATTGATTGCATGATTTTTGTGAAAGATACAAAGAAATGCATTCAAAGGTACAGACTTGTACTACTATGGTTTACAATCTAGTATGAAAGGGCTATACATATCCCCCATTCAAACGTCCAACCGGTAAATGCTCACAGGGGGTATATGGGTGGTCACCCTCGCTGAATCAGCAAAAATGATTGTATGAATTTTGTTAAAGCATAACTTCTTAAACAATAAGATATCCAAAAAAAAATCAGTTAGGAAAAAAGCACAGGCAATAAACTGCAATAGAGTTAATTGAATAAATGCTTGCAAGATTACATAAATACACAAGCATAAAGATTGAAGGAATCAAATGTCTCCCAATCCCACATCAAAAGTTTGTTGAATAAATAAATGCTAACAAGAATACATAAATACACTGCTCAAGCATTGAGATTGAGAAAATTAGGGATCTAATGTCACCCAATCCCACATCAAAAAGGCTTGTGCCCTAGAGAGACTGCTGAAGCATGAAATCTGAAACAATACAGGATCATCAAATAGGCATGTGCCCTAGGGAGGCTGTTGAAGCATGAAATCTGAAATGATAACAATGGATCAAATATCGCCCATTCAATATCAGTCAGGCATGTGCCCAGGAGGAAAGCATGAAAACTGAGATAATAATAATAAAGGATCAAATATCACCCATTCAGTATCAGTCAGGCTGTGCCCAGGAGGAAAATCTGAAATAATAAAGGATCAAATATCACCCATTCAGTATCAGTCAGGCATGTGTCCAGGAGGAACAGGATCATCAAATAGGCATGTGCCCTAGGGAGGCTGTTGAAGCATGAAATCTGAAATGATAACAATGGATCAAATATCGCCCATTCAATATCAGTCAGGCATGTGCCCAGGAGGAAAGCATGAAAACTGAGATAATAATAATAAAGGATCAAATATCACCCATTCAGTATCAGTCAGGCTGTGCCCAGGAGGAAAATCTGAAATAATAAAGGATCAAATATCACCCATTCAGTATCAGTCAGGCATGTGTCCAGGAGGAAAACGCGTTTCACCCAGTATGGGCTTGTTCACTTCTGCACAGACAGGAAGTGAACAAGCCCATACTGGGTGAAACGCGTTTTCCTCCTGGACACATGCCTGACTGATACTGAATGGGTGATATTTGATCCTTTATTATTTCAGATTTTCCTCCTGGGCACAGCCTGACTGATACTGAATGGGTGATATTTGATCCTTTATTATTATTATCTCAGTTTTCATGCTTTCCTCCTGGGCACATGCCTGACTGATATTGAATGGGCGATATTTGATCCATTGTTATCATTTCAGATTTCATGCTTCAACAGCCTCCCTAGGGCACATGCCTATTTGATGATCCTGTTCCTCCTGGACACATGCCTGACTGATACTGAATGGGTGATATTTGATCCTTTATTATTTCAGATTTTCCTCCTGGGCACAGCCTGACTGATACTGAATGGGTGATATTTGATCCTTTATTATTATTATCTCAGTTTTCATGCTTTCCTCCTGGGCACATGCCTGACTGATATTGAATGGGCGATATTTGATCCATTGTTATCATTTCAGATTTCATGCTTCAACAGCCTCCCTAGGGCACATGCCTATTTGATGATCCTGTATTGTTTCAGATTTCATGCTTCAGCAGTCTCTCTAGGGCACAAGCCTTTTTGATGTGGGATTGGGTGACATTAGATCCCTAATTTTCTCAATCTCAATGCTTGAGCAGTGTATTTATGTATTCTTGTTAGCATTTATTTATTCAACTAACTTTTGATGTGGGATTGGGAGACATTTGATTCCTTCAATCTTTATGCTTGTGTATTTATGTAATCTTGCAAGCATTTATTCAATTAACTCTATTGCAGTTTATTGCCTGTGCTTTTTTCCTAGCTGATTTTTTTTGGATATCTTATTGTTTAAGAAGTTATGCTTTAACAAAATTCATACAATCATTTTTGCTGATTCAGTGAGGGTGACCACCCATATACCCCCTGTGAGCATTTACCGGTTGGACGTTTGAATGGGGGATATGTATAGCCCTTTCATACTAGATTGTAAACCATAGTAGTACAAGTCTGTACCTTTGAATGCATTTCTTTGTATCTTTCACAAAAATCATGCAATCAATTTAGCTGACATTTCCAGCGTGGCTGATTACCATATCCTTTGTAGATACTCATTTGTTTGACGTTCAAATTGGGGATTTGCAAGGTCCTTGTCTCGCGCATAATCTGCCTAAGGCAAATAACAAACTGTATGGACCATACATGTAACTCTCGACCACTACCATAAGTGATACTTAGACTAGAGATGAGCGCCTGAAATTTTTCGGGTTTTGTGTTTTGGTTTTGGGTTCGGTTCCGCGGCCGTGTTTTGGGTTCGAACGCGTTTTGGCAAAACCTCACCGAATTATTTTTGTCGGATTCGGGTGTGTTTTGGATTCGGGTGTTTTTTTCAAAAAACCCTAAAAAACAGCTTAAATCATAGAATTTGGGGGTAATTTTGATCCCAAAGTATTATTAACCTCAAAAAACATAATTTACACTCATTTTCAGCCTATTCTGAACACATCACACCTCACAATATTATTTTTAGTCCTAAAATTTGCACTGAGGTCGCTGTGTGAGTAAGATAAGCGACCCTAGTGGCCGACACAAACACCGGGCCCATCTAGGAGTGGCACTGCAGTGTCACGCAGGATGTCCCTTCCAAAAAACCCTCCCCAAACAGCACATGACGCAAAGAAAAAAAGAGGCGCAATGAGGTAGCTGTGTGAGTAAGATTAGCGACCCTAGTGGCCGACACAAACACCGGGCCCATCTAGGAGTGGCACTGCAGTGTCACGCAGGATGGCCCTTCCAAAAAACCCTCCCCAAACAGCACATGACGCAAAGAAAAAAAGAGGCGCAATGAGGTAGCTGTGTGAGTAAGATTAGCGACCCTAGTGGCCGACACAAACACCGGGCCCATCTAGGAGTGGCACTGCAGTGTCACGCAGGATGGCCCTTCCAAAAAACCCTCCCCAAACAGCACATGACGCAAAGAAAAAAAGAGGCGCAATGAGGTAGCTGACTGTGTGAGTAAGATTAGCGACCCTAGTGGCCGACACAAACACCGGGCACATCTAGGAGTGGCACTGCAGTGTCACGCAGGATGTCCCTTCCAAAAAACCCTCCCCAAACAGCACATGACGCAAAGAAAAAAAGAGGCGCAATGAGGTAGCTGTGTGAGTAAGATTAGCGACCCTAGTGGCCGACACAAACACCGGGCCCATCTAGGAGTGGCACTGCAGTGTCACGCAGGATGTCCCTTCCAAAAAACCCTCCCCAATCAGCACATGATGCAAAGAAAAAGAAAAGAAAAAAGAGGTGCAAGATGGAATTATCCTTGGGCCCTCCCACCCACCCTTATGTTGTATAAACAAAACAGGACATGCACACTTTAACCAACCCATCATTTCAGTGACAGGGTCTGCCACACGACTGTGACTGATATGACGGGTTGGTTTGGACCCCCCCCAAAAAAGAAGCAATTAATCTCTCCTTGCACAAACTGGCTCTACAGAGGCAAGATGTCCACCTCATCTTCACCCTCCGATATATCACCGTGTACATCCCCCTCCTCACAGATTATCAATTCGTCCCCACTGGAATCCACCATCTCAGCTCCCTGTGTACTTTGTGGAGGCAATTGCTGCTGGTCAATGTCTCCGCGGAGGAATTGATTATAATTCATTTTAATGAACATCATCTTCTCCACATTTTCTGGATGTAACCTCGTACGCCGATTGCTGACAAGGTGAGCGGCGGCACTAAACACTCTTTCGGAGTACACACTTGTGGGAGGGCAACTTAGGTAGAATAAAGCCAGTTTGTGCAAGGGCCTCCAAATTGCCTCTTTTTCCTGCCAGTATAAGTACGGACTGTGTGACGTGCCTACTTGGATGCGGTCACTCATATAATCCTCCACCATTCTATCAATGTTGAGAGAATCATATGCAGTGACAGTAGACGACATGTCCGTAATCGTTGTCAGGTCCTTCAGTCCGGACCAGATGTCAGCATCAGCAGTCGCTCCAGACTGCCCTGCATCACCGCCAGCGGGTGGGCTCGGAATTCTGAGCCTTTTCCTCGCACCCCCAGTTGCGGGAGAATGTGAAGGAGGAGATGTTGACAGGTCGCGTTCCGCTTGACTTGACAATTTTGTCACCAGCAGGTCTTTCAACCCCAGCAGACCTGTGTCTGCCGGAAAGAGAGATCCAAGGTAGGCTTTAAATCTAGGATCGAGCACGGTGGCCAAAATGTAGTGCTCTGATTTCAACAGATTGACCACCCGTGAATCCTTGTTAAGCGAATTAAGGGCTGCATCCACAAGTCCCACATGCCTAGCGGAATCGCTCCGTGTTAGCTCCTTCTTCAATGCCTCCAGCTTCTTCTGCAAAAGCCTGATGAGGGGAATGACCTGACTCAGGCTGGCAGTGTCTGAACTGACTTCACGTGTGGCAAGTTCAAAGGGCATCAGAACCTTGCACAACGTTGAAATCATTCTCCACTGCACTTGAGACAGGTGCATTCCATCTCCTATATCGTGCTCAATTGTATAGGCTTGAATGGCCTTTTGCTGCTCCTCCAACCTCTGAAGCATATAGAGGGTTGAATTCCACCTCGTTACCACTTCTTGCTTCAGATGATGGCAGGGCAGGTTCAGTAGTTTTTGGTGGTGCTCCAGTCTTCTGTACGTGGTGCCTGTACGCCGAAAGTGTCCCGCAATTTTTCTGGCCACCGACAGCATCTCTTGCACGCCCCTGTCGTTTTTAAAAAAATTCTGCACCACCAAATTCAAGGTATGTGCAAAACATGGGACGTGCTGGAATTTGCCCATATTTAATGCACACACAATATTGCTGGCGTTGTCCGATGCCACAAATCCACAGGAGAGTCCAATTGGGGTAAGCCATTCCGCGATGATCTTCCTCAGTTGCCGTAAGAGGTTTTCAGCTGTGTGCGTATTCTGGAAAGCGGTGATACAAAGCGTAGCCTGCCTAGGAAAGAGTTGGCGTTTGCGAGATGCTGCTACTGGTGCCGCCGCTGCTGTTCTTGCGGCGGGAGTCCATACATCTACCCAGTGGGCTGTCACAGTCATATAGTCCTGACCCTGCCCTGCTCCACTTGTCCACATGTCCGTGGTTAAGTGGACATTGGGTACAACTGCATTTTTTAGGACACTGGTGAGTCTTTTTCTGACGTCCGTGTACATTCTCGGTATCGCCTGCCTAGAGAAGTGGAACCTAGATGGTATTTGGTAACGGGGGCACACTGCCTCAATAAATTGTCTAGTTCCCTGTGAACTAACGGCGGATACCGGACGCACGTCTAACACCAACATAGTTGTCAAGGACTCAGTTATCCGCTTTGCAGTAGGATGACTGCTGTGATATTTCATCTTCCTCGCAAAGGACTGTTGAACAGTCAATTGCTTACTGGAAGTAGTACAAGTGGGCTTACGACTTCCCCTCTGGGATGACCATCGACTCCCAGCGGCAACAACAGCAGCGCCAGCAGCAGTAGGCGTTACACGCAAGGATGCATCGGAGGAATCCCAGGCAGGAAAGGACTCGTCAGACTTGCCAGTGACATGGCCTGCAGGACTATTGGCATTCCTGGGGAAGGAGGAAATTGACACTGAGGGAGTTGGTGGGGTGGTTTGCGTGAGCTTGGTTACAAGAGGAAGGGATTTACTGGTCAGTGGACTGCTTCCGCTGTCACCCAAAGTTTTTGAACTTGTCACTGACTTATTATGAATGCGCTGCAGGTGACGTATAAGGGAGGATGTTCCGAGGTGGTTAACGTCCTTACCCCTACTTATTACAGCTTGACAAAGGGAACACACGGCTTGACACCTGTTGTCCGCATTTCTGGTGAAATCCCTCCACACCGAAGAGCTGATTTTTTTGGTATTTTCACCTGGCATGTCAACGGCCATATTCCTCCCACGGACAACAGGTGTCTCCCCGGGTGCCTGACTTAAACAAACCACCTCACCATCAGAATCCTCCTGGTCAATTTCCTCCCCAGCGCCAGCAACACCCATATCCTCCTCATCCTGGTGTACTTCAACACTGACATCTTCAATCTGACTATCAGGAACTGGACTGCGGGTGCTCCTTCCAGCACTTGCAGGGGGCGTGCAAATAGTGGAAGGCGCATGCTCTTCACGTCCAGTGTTGGGAAGGTCAGGCATCGCAAACGACACAATTGGACTCTCCTTGTGGATTTGGGATTTCAAAGAACGCACAGTTCTTTGCGGTGCTTTTGCCAGCTTGAGTCTTTTCAGTTTTCTAGCGAGAGGCTGAGTGCTTCCATCCTCATGTGAAGCTGAACCACTAGCCATGAACATAGGCCAGGGCCTCAGCCGTTCCTTGCCACTCCGTGTGGTAAATGGCATATTGGCAAGTTTACGCTTCTCCTCCGACAATTTTATTTTAGGTTTTGGAGTCCTTTTTTTTCTGATATTTGGTGTTTTGGATTTGACATGCTCTGTACTATGACATTGGGCATCGGCCTTGGCAGACGACGTTGCTGGCATTTCATCGTCTCGGCCATGACTAGTGGCAGCAGCTTCAGCACGAGGTGGAAGTGGATCTTGATCTTTCCCTAATTTTGGAACCTCAACTTTTTTGTTCTCCATATTTTATAGGCAGAACTAAAAGGCACCTCAGGTAAACAATGGAGATGGATGGATTGGATAGTTTACTAGTATACAATTATGGACGGACTGCCACGGTTAGGTGGTATAAAAAAACCACGGTTAGGTGGTATATATTATAATAATAATACAATTATGGATGGACGGACTGCCTGCCGACTGCCGACACAGAGGTAGCCACAGCCGTGAACTACCGCACTGTACACTGGTTGATAAAGAGATAGTAGTATACTCGTAACAACTAGTATGACACTATGACGACGGTATAAAGAATGGAAAAAAAACCACGGTTAGGTGGTATATATTATAATAATAATACAATTATGGATGGACGGACTGCCTGCCGACTGCCGACACAGAGGTAGCCACAGCCGTGAACTACCGCACTGTACACTGGTTGATAAAGAGATAGTAGTATACTCGTAACAACTAGTATGACACTATGACGACGGTATAAAGAATGGAAAAAAAACCACGGTTAGGTGGTATATATTATAATAATAATACAATTATGGATGGACGGACTGCCTGCCGACTGCCGACACAGAGGTAGCCACAGCCGTGAACTACCGCACTGTACACTGGTTGATAAAGAGATAGTAGTATACTCGTAACAACTAGTATGACACTATGACGACGGTATAAAGAATGGAAAAAAAACCACGGTTAGGTGGTATATATTATAATAATAATACAATTATGGATGGACGGACTGCCTGCTGACTGCCGACACAGAGGTAGCCACAGCCGTGAACTACCGCACTGTACACTGGTTGATAAAGAGATAGTAGTATACTCGTAACAACTAGTATGACACTATGACGACGGTATAAAGAATGAAAAAAAAACCACGGTTAGGTGGTATATATTATAATAATAATACAATTATGGATGGACGGACTGCCTGCCGACTGCCGACACAGAGGTAGCCACAGCCGTGAACTACCGCACTGTACACTGGTTGATAAAGAGATAGTAGTATACTCGTAACAACTAGTATGACACTATGACGACGGTATAAAGAATGGAAAAAAAACCACGGTTAGGTGGTATATATTATAATAATAATACAATTATGGATGGACGGACTGCCTGCCGACTGCCGACACAGAGGTAGCCACAGCCGTGAACTACCGCACTGTACACTGGTTGATAAAGAGATAGTAGTATACTCGTAACAACTAGTATGACACTATGACGACGGTATAAAGAATGGAAAAAAAACCACGGTTAGGTGGTATATATTATAATAATAATACAATTATGGATGGACGGACTGCCTGCCGACTGCCGACACAGAGGTAGCCACAGCCGTGAACTACCGCACTGTACACTGGTTGATAAAGAGATAGTAGTATACTCGTAACAACTAGTATGACACTATGACGACGGTATAAAGAATGGAAAAAAAACCACGGTTAGGTGGTATATATTATAATAATAATACAATTATGGATGGACGGACTGCCTGCCGACTGCCGACACAGAGGTAGCCACAGCCGTGAACTACCGCACTGTACACTGGTTGATAAAGAGATAGTAGTATACTCGTAACAACTAGTATGACACTATGACGACGGTATAAAGAATGGAAAAAAAACCACGGTTAGGTGGTATATATTATAATAATAATACAATTATGGATGGACGGACTGCCTGCCGACTGCCGACACAGAGGTAGCCACAGCCGTGAACTACCGCACTGTACACTGGTTGATAAAGAGATAGTAGTATACTCGTAACAACTAGTATGACACTATGACGACGGTATAAAGAATGGAAAAAAAACCACGGTTAGGTGGTATATATTATAATAATAATACAATTATGGATGGACGGACTGCCTGCCGACTGCCGACACAGAGGTAGCCACAGCCGTGAACTACCGCACTGTACACTGGTTGATAAAGAGATAGTAGTATACTCGTAACAACTAGTATGACACTATGACGGTATAAAGAAAGAAAAAAAAATACCACGGTTAGGTGGTATATATTGTAATACAATTATGGATGGACGGACTGCCTGCCGAGTTCCGACTGCCGACACAGAGGTAGCCACAGCCGTGAACTACCGCACTGTACTGTGTCTGCTGCTAATATAGACTGGTTGATAAAGAGATAGTATACAATACATACAACAATGAATATACTACTATACTGGTGGTCAGGCACTGTGGTCACCACTAGTCACACTGGCAGTGGCACTCCTGCAGCAAAAGTGTGCACTGTTTAATTTTAAATTAATATAATATTATGTACTCCTGGGGGCTCCTGCTATAACAACCTGCAGTGCTCCCCAGTCTCCCCCACAATTATTATAAGCTTTGCCTTTTATACATTGATGTGCAGCACACTGGGCTGAGCTGAGTGCACACAGACTGAGTCACACTGTGTGACTGGCTGCTGCTGTGTATCGTTTTTTTTCAGGCAGAGAACGGATATAGCAGAGAACGGATATATATTAAAATAAATAAAAGTTAACTAACAACAACTGCACTGGTCACTGTGGTAAACTCTGTCTGACTCTGCACAATCTCTCTCTCTCTTCTAATCTAATTTCTAATGGAGAGGACGCCAGCCACGTCCTCTCCCTATCAATCTCAATGCACGTGTGAAAATGGCGGCGACGCGCGGCTCCTTATATAGAATCCGAGTCTCGCGAGAATCCGACAGCGTCATGATGACGTTCGGGCGCGCTCGGGTTAACCGAGCAAGGCGGGAGGATCCGAGTCTGCTCGGACCCGTGAAAAAAACATGAAGTTCGTGCGGGTTCGGTTTCAGAGAAACCGAACCCGCTCATCTCTAACTTAGACCACTACCATAAGTGATACTTAAATATTTAGAGATTCATTTAATATAATCCAAGAGGTGTACTTACTATTGGTATTACCCTGCAGATATCTTCTTACTCTGCATTTTCTTAACTTGGCTTTCTTCTGTGAACTCTCATCCACGATTCTGGGGAGTGTGCCCCCTCAGGGGACACGTCTCTTCAGTCTAACGTGGACAGCAGATTCACACCTATCCAAACATCTGCTATCTTCCCTCCTTACCCAGTCTTAATCACTCCTTCGGAGGTCTCCATCCCTCCATTTCGGTGCACTCTCATTGGTACTGTAGGGTCCAACCTTCCTACGACCATACCCCTACGTCCACGCCCAATCTCGTCCGATCTTGGAAGCTAAACGGAGGTGGGCTGGGTCAGTACCTAGATGGGCGACTTCTAGAGAATACCCAGTGAAGTAGGAAGACTATCTTCCCTATAGACTCAATACCAACAGCAGTATCACCACTTACACTCATTCCTACTACTTGAACCTCTAGCCGTTATGACCTCTTTATGATATTGGCCGGCAAATGTAACTGTTTATCCATGTGTGGGTTTTTCCACCGATATATCTAACCCAATCCGGGCTCATTAATACAAACACAGTTTGTACTGATCTGTAGCAGACGGAAGTAGCCTTTTATGTGGCTATCTTCCTATATGCGGTTATCCAGGCATAATTAAGATCTGAACATCCCATAAATTTGGAGTAGCCACAAAATTGAAGTAGCCATAATCTAAAGGATTTACTTACTATTAATGATGGTGTACATGTCCGGACGAATTTGTGTGTATCCTAGAGAACAAGAATAAAAGACTACTGTACCCAGGTTGGGCATATTACCCAACAACGAACATTTTAATTTTGAGATAAGAGTGCGCCCAAACAAGAGTCATACTTTCTCTTCTTGTGTATATACAACGGTTTTCTTTGACTCTGGGCGCACCGCCATACGGACAAATAGGAATTTTCATACACATTGTCCACTTCTGGCTATTGTTGTATTAATCACGTAGTTAGAATCTAGGTCGGTGCAGGATCAAAAACCCTTCTTTTCTATGCCCTACAAGAGTCTCCGTTTGAACCTCTTGAGTCTGTGGACCTCAAATGGCTTACGTTTAAGGTCTTGTTTTTACTGGCTATTGCCTCTGCTAGACAGGTTTCAGACTTGGGTGCCTTATCCTGTAGGTCTCCCTTCTGATTTTTCACCGTGACCGGGCAGTTCTTAGAACGCACCCTGGTTATATACCTAAGGTGGTGTCTTCTTTCCACCTTAACCAATAGATTGTGGTTCTGGCCCTTATCTCTCCTGATTTGTCCTCCAAAGAGCAGTCTTTGGATGTGGTACAGGCTCGCCGTATCTATGTGAAGAGGACAGCCTCCATTTGGAAGTCTGATTCTCTCTTTGTACTTTTTGTTTTCACAAACATGGCTGGCCGGCGAATAAGCAGACCCTGGCCAGATGGATTAGAATGGTGATTGCACAAGCTTATGTACAGGCTGTTCTTCCAGCTCCTGCTACCATCAAAGCCCATTCTACTCGGTCTGTTGGACCTTCTTGGGTGGCCCGCCATGGTGCGACCCTTGAGCAATTGTGCAAGTGGGCTACGTGGTCCTCAGTGAACACTTTCATAAGGTTCTATGCCTTCGATAGTTCCGCCTCCCAGGATGCTTCCTTTGGACGCCGGGTTCTTGTGCCCACTACAGTGCATCCCCTCCCATGAGGAACTGCTTTAGGACATCCCCGATGTTATTCCCTGTGGAATACCAGTGTACCACTGCAGAAACGGATATTTATGGTAAGAACTTACCCTTGCTAAATCTCTTTCTGCGAGTTACACTGGATTCCACAGGGCGCCCACCCTGACGCACTTAGCTTCTTTGGGTTGGTATGGCATTAGCCGCTGATACCTTCTCCTGTCGTGAGAATGTGATGTTTGTGGCTACTAAATGTTGTTGTCTCTTTTACCTGCTACTGCATTGGACTGGTTAACAAAATTGAGCTCCAGTGCCTAGAGGCAGGGATATAAAGGAAACAGCCCTATGTATCCTGGGGAACAGTCAAAGCTTTTAGCCTGTTGGTGCCTCGGATCAAGATCCTACTCTACACTCAATGTTATTCCCTGTGGAATCCAGTGTACCTCGCAGAAAGAGTAAGTTCTTACCATAAATCTCCTTTTATATCATTGGGTAGAGTGAAAGCATTTGTGTAGTTGCATTTTAACCTCTAGCCTGGCATGGTCAGATGTGACCACACCAGGCTGGGCTTTCTCTGACATGGTCACATTTGATGCAACCAGTCAGAAATACCTTGTGGGTGTGCTGTTGAAAAAGAAACTCCAGCAGCCTTCCTCCCCCTGTACCTGGCATTGCTCCTCGCAGCCACCAAATGTAATCACTGTAGCCAGAGGTGGATTTGGGAGTCAGGCTGCCCCTAGGCACCATAACATTGGCCGCCCCCCTGCAGGCAACACCAGCCACATGCTGTAAACAGGAAGGGGGTGGCCTAAGACCTGCAACTTTCCCCCAGCCGTGGCCTTTGATCCCCCACACCTGCAGCCCACAACCCGTGAACCCCCCAATCTGTGACCCGCATCTCCCCCCCCCCACACAGCCTGTAAACACCCTACCCACAAGTCGGGACCCTCCATGACCTGTGCGTGGCAGGGGGTTTGCGACTCTATTGTAGAGGGGTTTCGGGCCACCATTAATGAACAACATTAAAAAGAATACCCAAATAAGGGGTGGATGGGGAGGAGCTGCTGTGCTGCCCCCACCAGGTCCCATCCCTAGGCACTTGCCTCACGTGTTTAGTGGGAAATCTGACATTGACTACAGCCACTGCCCCCTCTCCTGTGTACGCAGTGCTGCTCCTCGCAGCCGCAGGAGAAATCTAATTACTGCAGCTACTGCACCCCCCCTCCCCTGTACCTGGTGCTGCCCCTCGCAGCTGCTGGGGAAATGTAATCACTGCAGCCACTGACACCCCCTCTTCCCCCATGTGTACCCAACACTGCTCCTCACAGACCCCAAGGAAATCTAATGAATGGTGCGGCTGCTCTCTGTGTAATCCCAGCATTGCTTCTTGCATCTGCTGGGGAAACCTAATGAATGAAGCAGCTGTCCTCTGTGTAACACCAGTGCCACTCCTCGCAGCTGCTGTGGATACCTAATGAATGAATCAGCTGTCCTCTGTGTAACCCCAGTGCCGCTCCTCGCAGCTGCTGGGAATACCTAATGAATGGAGCAGCTGTCCTGTCCTATCTAGCAGGCTTCGTCAGGATAACTGAGTGCACCCTCTGTCCTGCTTTTATAGCTCCCTCTGATAGCGGTTCCCATGGAGACGGATAGACACTTCCGCCCCTCTGATAGCGGTTCCCATGGAGATGGATAGACACTTCCGCCCCTCGTCTCACTTTTATCATAGCTTCCGCCCTTACTCCAGCTTTGTGTGTCGCCTTCACTGCTTACAGCTTCCGCCCTTCTTTCATAAGGTCCTCCTCCGCTGGACGCATGGTAGCCGTGACAACGGTAAACAACATATGGGAAGAATGAGGACGGAAGTGATGCGTCTCCATGGGATTCACTCAGTTATCCTGACGAAGCCTGCTAGACAGGCGAAACTAGTTGATGCTAGAGCACCATACCACGTCTGCCGGCGGACATCTGATGCTTTGCTTTCTTTGACACTTACGGATTTACAAGTAAGTTGCGGGGATTCCCAACATCTAGAAGTGACTTTCAATTCATGTTTATGAATGCCCTTGAAGAATTTATGGACTTTTTATGAATTTTATTTGATAGTAAGTTCCTAATAAGGACACTGCAAGATCTTGGGACTTATCATACTGCACGTCATAAAGGATTAATTATCCTCTAAGGTGAAAGATTTGCGGAGGCATTTCACCCTCCAATATATGTTTTATGTTGCATTGTTTATATGTAGTATACCGGTATTAGGACTCACTTTTTGTAGATATTAATTAAATAAATGTGTATCTTTTTGTGCCTATATATTTTAAATAAAATATTCCTCATAAAAATGTATGATCATTACTTTAAGTAGAAGTGTCAATATCTGATATCATAGCGCTTGGAGGGCTTTCTTTGGTTTCTTAACACATCCAAATGGAGTGACTCCTTAGTGCAGAAGTTTTCTCTCCTGATTCTTCCAGTCCTGTAGTCTAATAGAAAGTGATGTTATAGAAAATAAAGGCATTTGAATTTCCCAATTGAAAGTGAGAACATTAGGAAGTACAAATTAATCCTGGACTAATGGCTCCAAAAAGTCAGCTTTACTAGAAGAAATCAACAGGAACTGATTGATCTTTTATATTTAAACACCCCTGATGAAGTTGCTATTGACGAAACGCGTTGGTTGACATGCAATTTGAGAGCGCTGAAGCTATCTAAGAGCTTCGCCCTAATTAGGGCATCACTTATGAACTAAGGAAAGATTTGTATCAATGTAATGTAGTGCCTGTAAAGTCTAATGCGTTTAAAGTCTAATGTCTTTTAAAAGAAGTATTTTTTAATAAATTGTTTTTATATATTTCAGTGATATTTGGTTGTACTGAAACATATAAATCTATACCAAGGTTTACCTGTTATTAGGACCAATACCTATTAAATGAGGTATGCACAACCATCTATAAACTACTGTATGTTGTAACCATTATTAGACGCCCCTGTTGATACATTTGTTCTATTGCTATTCTATAAAGGTTCACTCTGGCAGAGAACCATCTTCAGGGTTTTAGCGGTCAAAACCATTTATTAGTTTCCCCATATTATATTGGTAACTATTAGAGAAGCATGGTATCGGTAACAAAATGTCTATATATATATATATATATATATATAAAAAAAGTTGTAACACTGTAAGGGAACAAGGTGCTGTTTCGTGGGGTAAATGGCAGCTATGCAGCAGCTGAGGAATCACACAAGTCCAGTGTGTGGTGCAACTGGCCACGACCAGTTTTATTAAACAGAAAACCAAACAAACATCAAAAGAAAATACCTTGCCTGTCCGGCACTAACTAAACATAAGACGTTCCTAACTGTCTCTAAACAAAAAACACAGAGTTTTCCAACCAACACTGTATGGCTCACTTGTGTAAGGAAGCGTGTTTCTCTCACAGAGATCCTGCAGTCTTCCCAGGCAGTCTGCACACACTAATCAGGCCAGCAGCTCTATAAGCCACTTACACAGCTGAAACCCTTATTAGGCCTCTGTGAGGACAAAGACCCAAACTGGGCCCAATGTCTGGAACTTGCCCTATCTCTCTTTCAGGGCCCTTATCCAGCTTTTCCAATAAACTGAAAAGGTTCTAACAAAACAAAACATTTTCCTAATACATGTAAGACAAGAACCTGGGACAAACATACCAGCCCTCAAACACTATTCCAGTGTTCTTGTCACATATCCCCCTCCCCTGTTTCGACCTAGGGGCCGGAACACTTGTAGCCCCCAAACAGAAGATGCTGGACAATGCATCTGCATTGGCCAATTGTGTACCCGGTCTATGTTCGACAGTAAACTTAAAATCCTGCAATGCTAGAAACCATCTAGTTACACGAGCATTCTTGCCTCTATTTACATACATCCATTTTAAAGGGGCATGATCTGTCACTAGTCTGAATTGTCTACCCAACAGGTAATATCTCAAGGTATCTAGTGCCCACTTAAGGGCCAAAGCCTCCTTTTCCACAATGGCATACCTTTTTTCATGCTTATTGAGTTTCCTACTCAAATAAATGATAGGGTGTTCGTCCCCATCTCTGGTTTGGGACAGCACAGCCCCTATCCCTACCTCTGAGGCATCTGTCTGTACCACAAATTCTTTTGAAAAATCTGGTGTTATCAATACAGGTTGTGAACACAAAGCCTGTTTTAACGCTTGGAACGCTTTTTCTGCATCAGGGTTCCATTTCACCATATTTGACTGCTTCCCTTTGGTAAGGTCTGACAACGGCACTGCTGTAGTCGCAAAATTGGGAATAAACCGTATATAGTACCCAGTTATTCCCCAAAAAGCCCTTACCTCTTTTTTATTCACTGGACGAGGCCAGTTTTGAATAGCATCAATTTTATTCAATTGGGGCATAATCAGACCTCTGCCTATGGTGAAGCCCAAGTATATGACCTCCTCCATTGCGAGGCAGCACTTCTTTGGGTTAGCAGTTAACCCTGCCTCTCTGATTGAGTCCAGTACTGTTTGTACTTTAACCAAATGGGACCCCCAGTCTGTACTGTGAATTACCACATCATCCAAATAGGCAGCTGCATATTTTCTATGGGGCCTCAAAATTTTATCCATCGCCCGTTGAAAAGTTGCTGGAGCCCCATGCAACCCAAAGGGTAACATCTTATACTGGTACAGCCCCTCCGGAACCGAAAAGGCTGTTTTTTCTTTTGCGCTATCAGATAAAGGTATTTGCCAGTAACCTTTGGTCAGGTCCAACGTGGTGAGAAACCTGGCTGTTCCCAGCCTTTCTATAAGCTCATCCACACGGGGCATGGGGTATGCGTCAAACTTGGACACCTCATTTAACTTACGAAAGTCATTACAGAAGCGGAGGCTACCGTCTGGCTTCGGGATGAGAACTATGGGACTGGACCACTCACTGTTAGATTCCTCTATGACTCCAAGTTCTAACATGGTTTTAACTTCTTTAGAAACAGCTTCTCGCTGAGCTTCAGGAATCCTATATGGCTTTAAATGGACCCTGACCCCTGGTTCTGTGACAATGTCATGTTTTATTATGGTCGTTCGGCCAGGCAACTCTGAAAATATCTCCCAATTTTGGATGAGAAATTCTTTAACCTGATTGTTCTGATCAGCTGACAATGTCTCTGACACCTTTACTGCGGGAAGCAACCGAGGTGAAGACACCGAAGGGCAAGGCTCAGAGACAACCTATCTTTCCAGGGTTTGATTAAGTTAACATGGTAGATTTGTTCAGGTTTTCTCTTTCCCGCTTGGTATACTTTGTAATTAACCTCATTCACTTTTTCCCTAATCTCAAATGGACCCTGCCATTTAGCTAAGAACTTGCTTTCCACAGTGGGTACCAAAACAACAACTCTATCTCCAGGAGCAAATTCCCGTAACTTGGCACTCCGGTTATATACCCTCTGTTGAGCACTTTGGGCCCGTTCCATGTGCTCTCTGACAATAGGTACCACGGCTGCAATCCTATCCTGCATTTGTGTTACATGTTCAACAACGCTTCTATAAGGAGTGGGCTGTCCTTTCCACTTCTCTTTGGCAATGTCCAACAGCCCTCTGGGGTGTCTACCATACATCAAATCAAATGGAAAAACCCCGTAGAGGACTGAGGAACTCTCTGATGGCCATTAACAAGTAGGGCAACAAACAATCCCAGTTTTTCCCATCTTTATCAACAACCTTTTTTAACATACTTTTTAATGTTTTATTAAACCTTTCCACCAACCTATCAGTTTGGGGATGGTAAATGGACATCCTGAGGTGAGTGACCTTAAATAATTTGCACAATTCTTTCATGATCCTTGACATAAATGGAGTACCTTGGTCAGTCAAAATTTCTTTTGGTATTCCCACTCTACTAAAAACCTGCACCAGCTCCCTAGCTGTCGCCTTAGTTGTGATAGTGCGTAAAGGGACAGCCTCAGGATATCGACTGGCATAGTCCATTATTACCAGGATATACTGATGGCCCCGAGCGGACTTTAACAAGGGCCCCATGAGATACATGGCTATTCTGTCAAACGGGACCTCTATAATAGGCATGGGAACTAGTGGGCTCCTGAAATGGGGTCTAGGGGCATGATACTGGCATTCAGGACAGGAAGAACAATATTCAGACACTTCTTTATAAACCCCTGGCCAAAAGAACCTTTGTAAAACTCTTTCAGTGGTTTTTTCTGCCCCTAAATGTCCTGCGGTAACGTGACTATGAGCTAAATCTAGTACCGTTCTCCGATAAGGCTGGGGAACTACCAGCTGTTCCACCACATCCTCACCCTTTTTGACAATGTGGTACAAGAGCTCATTACAGATGGCCATGTGGGGATACGTAAGCCTGTCACCTGGTACCACAGGTTCCCCATTAACAATCTTAACATTCTCTCTAGCCTTTATCAAGGTAGTATCCTTTAACTGTTCAGATGCAAACAGATCCTTCTTTACCTCCAGGTCAGGCACGCTCTCAGTTCTAAGTACTATGTCTCTGTTCCCAGCAAGAGGGTCCTCACTGGATCCCCATCAGTCACTTCCCCAGCCAAACTAGCAAAAGGCAAAGGGTCAGAAAGTTCCGAAGACACACGTACATCCATAAAATCACCGATATTATCAACTGGCTCTTTACTTCTCACATCTGTTGATAAACGTGATTCCCACAGTTTCCAAAAATGAGGAAAATCCCTCCCTATTATGGCCTCATGCACCAAGGTGGGGACCAGTCCTACTTTAACCATTGCTGACCCACAACAAGTTTCTATATTCACTTCAGCAGTGACATAATGTTGGGTATCCCCATGTATGCAAGTTACCCTAATAGGTATTTTCTGGACCTTTAAGGGGTTCACTAACCCAGCTTTCACGAGGGTAACTAAACTTCCTGAATCTAGCAAGGCCTCTACCCGGTTATCCTCTAAGAACACGTCACACATTTGTTTTTCCAACTCAGGTGAAGGTACCACAGTACAGGCTAACCTAGCAAAGAAAGACATTCTGCGACATTCAAAGGCAGCATCACATTGCATGGGTTCTTGCGTGACTGAGCAATTGGCAATAACATGACCTGGCATACCACACCTAAAACATTTAACCACACGATTATCAACCCGTTTGGGCATCATAGACCATTCTAGCCCCATTGGCCTGTCTCCAGGGCCAGTGTTTACAGTCTCTCCAGCCTTGCGTTCTCCTAACCGCCCAGCAACGTTTTCCCACGAAACAGTCTTACCAGTCTTTACTGAAGGGCGCTGTCGAGGATCTATGGGTTGCTGGGTGGTTATCAGTAATTCCTCTGCTGCCAAATACCTCTCTACCATGTCCACTAATTGGTCAGCAGTACCCGGGTTTCCATGGCTCACCCACTTGCGCAGGACCATGGGCAAAGATCTCAAATAGCGGTCCATGATGACTCTTTCAACCATCTGGGGACCAGTTAATGTCTCTGGCTGTAACCATTTTTTTGTTAGCTGAATAAGGTCGTGCATCTGGGAGCGAGGAGGCTTCTCCATGGCGTACACCCAACGGTGCACCCGTTGTGCTCGTACTGACAGTGTGACTCCCAGGCGGGTCAGGATCTCAGTCTTTAGTTTATCATAGTCCCGAGCCTCAGCAGGGCTTAAATCAAAGTACGCTTTTTGGGGCTCACCTGACAGAAAAGGTGCCAGCAGACTGGCCCACTGTGCTTTCGGCCAGTTCTCATGCTCGGCAGTCCTTTCAAACGTGGTCAGGTAGGCCTCCACATCATCAGCCTCTGTCATTTTCTGCAGGAAGTGACTGGCCCGTATAGAACTAGAGCTGGTCGGAGCACTGACGGCCACATCTCCAATCCGGGCTGCAAGGCTCTGCACCACTTCTGTTAAGGCCTCTCTATCCCTGACGCTGTTGCCTGTAAAGTTCATCAATAGCCACCTGCTGCTGTCTCCTATTTTCCTCCATTGCCACCTGCTGTAGTCTCCAATTTTCCTCCATTGCCACCTGCTGCTGTCTCCTATTTTCCTCCATTGCCACCTGCTGCTGTCTGTTGGCCTCCTGCTGAGCAGCTGTAGCTTGCAGCAAGACATTAAGCAGTTCCTCCATGTCGACAGATTTTTCAGACGGCTTTGTAGCTGCTTTCACCCAGGACTTATATCAAATCCTCAGGGGTGAGTCTCAGCAACTTCACACTGGGCTGTATCTGCATAAGCCACCGTTTTCTGCAGGCCTCATAAAGCTGCTGCTTTCACTTAAGCGCAGAACGGAATGCTCGCATTCTCCGCCAAGTTGTAACACTGTATGGGAACAAGGTGCCGTTTCGTGGGGTAAATGGCAGCTATGCAGCAGCTGAGGAATCACACAAGTCCAGTGTGTGGTGCAACTACCATGACCAGTTTTATTAAACAGAAAACCAAACAAACATCAAAAGAAAATAACTTGCCTGTCTGGCACTAACTAAACATAAGACGTTCCTAACTGTCTCTAAACAAAAAACACAGAGTTTTCCAACCAACACTGTATGGCTCACTTGTGTAAGGAAGCGTGTTTCTCTCACAGAGATCCTGCAGTCTTCCCAGGCAGTCTGCACACACTAATCAGGCTATCATCCCTATAACCCACTTACACAGCTGAAACCCTGATTATCCCTTTGTGAGGACAAAGACCCAAACTGGGCCCAATGTCTGGAACTTGCCCTATCTCTCTTTCAGGGCCCTTATCCAGCTTTTCCAATAAACTGAAAAGATTCTGACAAAACAAAACATTTTCCTAATACATGTAAGACAAGAACCTGGGACAAACATACCTGCCCTCAAACACTATTCCAGTGTTCTTGTCACAATATATATATATATATATATATATATATATACACACACACACACATATGTGTATATATATATTTTTTTTAAATGTTCTATAATATATCACCCTGTCACTATCTTCCAGTCACCTACTCTCTCCCTGTCACCACTGCCTCCCCAGTCACCCACTATCTTCCTGCCTCCACAGTTACCCATTATCTCCCTATCACCACTGCCTCCCCGGTCACCCATTATCTCCCTGTACCCTTGGGGGTACTATTATGTGGTTACACCCCTTCCTTGTGAGACCCTTTTTGCAGCACGCCCTGTCACTTTATAAAGCTTATCCCATCAAGAGGCACCAAAATATATAGTCATTTACCAAAACAATTAAGCTCAGGCTTGCCCGTGCTCACCTCTGCTCGGATGCTGTGGCTGGCCCCTCCTCCAGCATTGGGCTGCCCTGCAGCTGCATTGTGAATAGGCATATATGTCCAGATAGACCCTCCCACCTCCAGGACCAGGCCCGCCCCTCCTGCTCCTATACCCCAGCTGCCTCCCTCTTTTCTTCTGTTCCGCCAATTCCCATTCATGGGCCCTCCCCTCCTTACAATCATGTGTGAGACTACCTTCCTCTCTGCTTAATCTCCGGAAGCAGAGCTTCTGTGCATGTACCTCAAGGAATAAGACAGAAACATCCTCCTTACAGGTAACGAACTGCCTGTGGAGGCTGGGTCTGTTCTAATGTAATGGGAGGGAGGATTACTGACGTGTAATGCAGTGATGTAGTGTGGGGTCTTAGTGCTGTTATGTAATGTGTGTGGGGAGGCACTGAGTGATGTAGTATGGGTAGGTAGTGTAGTGGTGCAGAGTGGGAAGGTAGTATAGTGCTATTATGTACTGTGTGGAGGCAGTGCAGTAAAGTAGTACAGGGAGGTAGTGTAGTGATAGTGTGTGGAGAGGTAGTGTAGTAATGTGTTGGGAGGTAGCGCAGTAATGTGGTGTTGGGAGGTAGCACAGTAATGTGGTGTGGGAAGGTAGCGCAGTATGGTGGTACGAGAAGGTAGCACAGTAATGTGGTGCAGGATTCGGGAAGGTAGCGCAGTACGGTGGTGTGGGAAGGTAGTAATGTGGTGTGGGGAGGTACTGTAGATGTAGTGCAGGAATGTAGTCTAGAGAGGTAGTGCAATGAAATAGTGTGGAGATGTAGTGTGAGGCGGTAGCGTAGTTATATACTGCAGGGTTGTAGTGCAGTGATGTAATGTGAATAAGTATCATAGTGATGTGTGTTATGTGGAAGTAGCACAGTAATGTAATGCGAGGAGGTAGCTTAATGATGTAGTGTGGGGAGGTAGTGCAGTGATATAGAATGTCATCACACCCACTACCAGTGGTGCAAGTATGTGTGTACACTCGGGTACGGAGTACCCTTAAGAATTTGGCAGTGGGTACTCAGTACCACCTGCCACACACTTTGCACCCGTGACCGCCATTACCACAATAATAATGCACCACAAAGCAACAAGACCATGGTGCTTGCAGCATGATAGCGCCTCCCACTTTGTCAGGGTTACTGGGGCACGACGGTGACGTCATGGTGTCACATCACGTTTCCTCCTCTAGCGGCTGTGGCTGACATGAAGAGAGGAGCCTGATTGCACTTTCCGCAGCATCCCTTGCTGGGGGCAGCAGTGCAGCTGTTTCCATTCACTCGGCTCGTATGATGCATCGGCACTGAGCGGCTTTTGTTCTTCACAGGCTGGGCTGCTGGGCATGTCTCTGGCTTCACTGTGTGGGGTAATTCATTTCTAATATAATGTGCACACTACTATATATTTGTATTATTATATTGGAATTACTATATATTTCTATTATTATGGTGGTATAACTATATATTTCTATTATTATGGGGGTATAACTATATATTTCTATTGTAATGTGGAAATAACTATATATTTCTGTTATACCAGGGGCACTACTACAGTATATTTCCTGTTATAATGGAGGTATTACTATATAATGTTATTAAATTGGGGGTATTACTACATATATTTATTATACTGGGGGTATCACTATATATTTCTATTATACTGGAGGCATTACTATATATTTCTAGCCTTGCCTCCATAGTGCAAAGAAAAGGATCTGTATCATGTATCAATGTCGCTAGTGTCATGTAGAAACTCCCATTAGAGGCATGTGGTCAAGGATCGGTATGAGATCCTGCCGCCCGGGAAGCCGAACATCAGGATCCCGACATCGGCATCCCGAGTGGCGGAATGCTGTCAGGGGATGGGGGGGAGGGGGGGGGGGGGAGCGCCACGAAGTCCCTTGCCACACTTGCCACAGGTTATAATCCTCCTTTATGGGTGCTGTGGACACACATAGAGGGGGAATCACCTACCTCACCGGTATACCGACGGCGGTATGGTGGCCCTGACATAATCCCGGCATCGGTATTGTGATAGCCAGGATCCCGACTATCGGTGTGCTGACTGCATACCTGTATAGGCAAAGGGACTATACTGGATGCAGAATACCAAGATTTTCCATTATCTGCACAAATAGTAATGACAGTGATTTAGCCCTTACTCATTAAAGGATATTGTCTCACAACATACAGTTTTTCTCATACGTCCTAGAGGATGCTGGGGTCCACTTCATGACCATGGGGTATAGACGGGATCCGCAGGAGACATGGGCACTCTAAAGATTTTTCATTGGGTGTGACCTGGCTCCTCCCTCTATGCCCCTTCTCCAGACCTCAGTTGTTGAAATGTGCCCAGGCAGACTGGATGCACTCTGAGGAGCTCTACTGAGTTTCTATGAAAAAACTTATGTTAGGTTTTTTTATTTTCAGGGAGATCTGCTGGCATCAGACTCCCTGCTTCGTGGGACTGAGGGGGCAGAAGAAGGAACCAACTACCTAAAGAGTTTCATGGCTCTGCTTCTGGCTGACAGGACACCATTAGCTACTGAAGGGAACTGAACGCTAGCCGTGCCTATATGCTCACTCCCACAGCACGCCGTCACCCCCCTCACAGAGCCAGAAGTCAGAAGACAGGTGAGTGTTAGAAGATAGATCTTCAATCAAGAAAGTGACGGCTAAAGGTACCGTGCGGCTAGCGGGAGCGCAGCGCGCCATGTTGCCCACACATACACAGGCACTGCAGGGTGCAGGGCGTGGGGGAGGTGCCCTGTGCAGCATGAAACCTATGGAAACTGGCATAAATAAGGGGCAAGGGTTGCTGAGGCACAGTCCTACCCCCGCGAGTATAAAAAAATTACCTCATAAAAGCTGTGGAGAAACACACCATTGAAGAGTGGAGCTTCATCCTTAGTCAGCCAGCACACTGCTCAGCACCATTTTCTCTCTCTCCTCAGGCTGCAGAGACAACACTGGTCCTCCTCCACTACTGACAGGGGGGCCACAGTGAATTTGGTGCTATATAACTGTGTGATTAACATTATAAAAGCGCTGAATGTCAGTGGGCATTTTGTGTTCACAGACATTGTGTTACTGGCGCTGGGTTGTGAACTGGCAAATCCCATCTGTGTCCCTCTGACAGATTTTACTTTGGGTCTGACCCCTATAAATCCCGGAGTGTCTGTGGTGTGGTTCTGCACGTGTGTGACATGTCTGTAGCAGGGAACTCTGTGGAGACAAGTTAGGGACATAGAGGTGTAATATGACACCAAGAGCCTGACTGGGTGAAAGGTTACATGATAGTGTGAATCATATCAGTAAGAGGTTGGACTGAATCTCATACAGAAAATGAAAATCTGTTGAAGATGTGATTTTTAATAGTTCTGCCTTTCATCCACAGGGACCTTTCTGAGTCACATACAAATTTGCACAAGTAGTACAAACTGATACCGACACGGACTCTGATTCCTGTGTCGACACTAGTGATTCCAGGTCCTAAGTTAGCAAAAAAGCATTCAAAACATGTTTTAGCTATAAAGGAGGTGTTAGAAGTTACGAAGCCCCCTCTTTTACCACAAGGATAGGGTTTACTTTAGTAAAGAAGTAATGTAATTTTCCCTCCACCTCAGGTCTGATTTAACCTGAAAAGAAATTTCAGATTCCCAAAAGGAATTCAGGCACCCTACCTTTTACCAAAAAAGGTGGGAGTCACCCCGCATTTTAGACAGGACCCTGTCATAAAAGAGAAAATGTGTTTCTCCCTGCACCTGGAATGGCTTCACTTAAGGAGCTGACAGACCGCAAGTGAGTGAGGTGATTTATTGATGTGGCCAATGGGACACTACTCAGGCCTACCATTGTCTGTGAGTGGGTGAGTAGTGCTATTGAAAAGTGGTCAAAAAACTTGTCAGTAGACATTGACACAATAGATGGAGACGAGATACTCCTAACGTTAGGTCATATCAAAGACGCTGCTGCGTACGTACTAGAATCCATGAAATATATTGGTTTCTTAGGATCAAGAACCGCTACCATGGAAGTATCGGCTCGGAGGGTGTTGTGGATTCGGCAGTGGAATGCTGATGTAGATTCCAAAATAAAATATGGAGGTTCTCCCATATAAAGGTGAGGCCTTGTTTGGTGATGGTCTGGATGCGTTAGTCTCGGCGGCTACCGCAGGTAAGTCGACATTCTTGCCTTATGCTCCTACACCGGCGAAAAAGACACATCACTCTCACATACAGTCCTTTCGGCCCAACAAATACAAAAAGGCCAAAGGTCTCCCCTTTTTTTGCAGGTTGGGGAAGGGGAAAAGGAAAGAAATCCGCAGCGTCTCTCGGATCGCAGGAGCAGAAGTCCACCCCTGCTTCTGCCAAATCTGCAGCATAACGCTTGAGCTCCCTTGCGGGAGTCCACTCGGGTGGGAGCACGTCTGAAACTTTTCAGCCAAATCTGGATTCAATCTGGCCTGAACCAATGGGTCTTACAAATAGTGTCCCATGGGTACAGACTAGAGTTTCAAGACGTCCCCCCCATGCCGATTTTTCAAATCGACCTTGCCAGCTTCTCTTCCGGGAAGAGAGGCAGTAACAACGACAATTCAAAAATTATGTCAGGATCAGGTCATTGTCCTGGTACCCTTGGCACAGTAAGGAGAAGGTTTTTTTATTCAAGCCTCTTCGTAGTTCCGAAGCCAGATGGCTCGGTCAGACCCATTTTAAACCTGAAAAATCTGAATCTCTACCTGAAAAGGTTCAAGTTCAAGATGGAATTCCTGAGGGTAGTGATATCCAGTCTGGAAGAGGGGGACTTCATGGTGTCAGTAGATATAAAAGATGCTTACTTGCATGTTCCCATTTATCCTCCTCACCAAGCTTATCTGAGATTCGCAGTACAGGATTGCCATTACCAGTTTCAGACGTTGCCGTTTGGACTCTCCACGGCACCGAGGGTATTCACCAAGGTGATGGCAGAGATGATGGTCCTCCTTCGTTAAAAAGGAGTCAATATAATTCCTTATCTGGACGATCTCCTGATAAAAGCGAGATCCAGGGAACAGTTGGTGCAGAACATCACACTCTCCCTGTCAATACTCCAACAACACGGTTGGATAATGAATTTTCCAAGGTCGCAGTTGGAAGCGATGACAAGATTGTCCTTTTTAGGGATGATTCTGGACACAGAAGTACGGAGAGTATTTCTTCCAATGGAAAAGGCTCTGGAAATCCAGAAAATGGTCAAACAAATATTGAAAGCAACAAGCGTGTCGATCCATCAATGCATTCGGTTGTTGGGGAAAATGGTAGCGGCCTACAAGGCCATACAGTTTGGCTGATTTCATGCCAGAGTATTCCAGTGGGACCTGTTGGACAAGTGGTCCGGATGCCACCTACACATACACCGGAAAATAATCCTGTCCCCCAAAGCCAGGATTTTGCTCCTGTGGTGGCTACACAGTTCTCACCTACTAGAGGGACGCAGGTTTGGGATTCATGACTGGGTCCTAATAACCACGGATGCAAGTCTCCGAGGCTGGAGAGCTATCACACAGGGGGAAAGCTTCCAAGGAAAATGGTCAAGTCAGGAAGCCTGCCTTCACATAAACGTTCTGGAATTGAGAGCCATTTACAACAGCCTTCTACAAGCGGTACATCTTCTTCAAAATCCCGTGCAGATCCAGTCGGACAATGTAACAGCAGTCGCGTACATAAACAGGCAAGGCGGAACGAAAAGCAGAGCGGCAATGGCAGAGGTGACAAGGATTCTCCTCTGGGCAGAAAGACATGTTAGAGCTCTGTCAGCAATTTTCATTCCGGGAGTGGACAACTTGAAAAAAGACTTCCTCAGCAGACACGATCTACACCCAGGAGAGTGGGGCCTCCACCAAGAAGTCTTCGCAGAGGTGACGAGTCTTTGGGGAGTTCCTCAAGTAGACATGATGGCATCTCGTCTAAACAAAAAGCTTCAGAGATATTGTTCCAGGTTGAGAGACCCTCAAGCAATAGCAGTGGATACACTGGTGACCCAGTGGGTGTTTCAGTCGGTATATGTTTTCCCTCCTCTTCCACTGATTCCAAAAGTTCTCAAAATAATAATAAGAACAAGAGTTTGAGCAATCTTCATTGCCCCAGACTGGCCAAGGAGGGCTTGGTATCCAGATCTTCAGGAGTTGCTCTTAGAAGATCCTCTGCCTCTTCCTCCTCGAGAGGGCCTACTACAGCAGGGGCCGTGTGTGTATCAAGACTTACCGTGGCTACGTTTGACGGCATGGCTGTTGAGCGTCGGATCCTAGCCCGAAAGTGTATTCCCAAGGAAGTCATCCCCACTCTTATTCAGGCTAGGAAAGGAGTAATGTCTAAACATTACCACCGTATTTGGAGAAAATATGTGTCTTGGTGCGGATCCAAGAAGGCTCCTACAGAAGAGTTTGAGTTGGGACGTTTTCTCCATTTTCTGCAGGCTGGTGTGGATGCGGGCCTTAGATTGGGGTCAATCAAGGTCCAGATTTCGACCTTGAAAGTTTTCTTTCAAAAACAATTGGCCTCCTTTCCAGAAGTTCAGACGTTCGTAAAAGGGGTTCTGCACATACAGCCTCCATTTGTGCCTCCAGTGGCACCATGGGACCTTAATGTGGTGTTGCAGTTCCTTCAGTCGGGTTGGTTTGAGCCTCTACAAGAAATAGAGTTGAAGTTTCTCACTTGGAAAGTGGTGATGCTTTTGGCGTTGGCATCCACAAGGCGGGTGTCTGAATTGGGGGCCTTGTCCCACAAGAGCCCTTACCTGATATTCCATGAAGATAGGGCAGAGTTGAGAACTCGTCAACATTTTCTTCCAAAGGTGGTTTCCTCTTTCCACATAAACCAACCTATGTTAGGCGCCGGGGTCCGCGATGTCCTCGCGACCCGGCGCCTAGCAACTAGGGACGCCGTGCGTACGTAGCCGCCAGCTCCCTAGCAACACAGGGACGCCGAGCGGCTGAGCCGCCTGGACCCTGGCAACGGGGACGCCATGGACGGACCGCGTTCCCCGTTGCAGGGTCAGATTTCAACATACACGCTGGTCTTGTGGGCGTGCAGCAGGGCAGCTGCACAGCATTTGGGGCAATTAGACTGGGGGCATCTGATTGGTGGACTCTTTGTTAAATGCTTCTCAGTGCTTCACACAGACGCCGGTAATAGCTTCCTGCATGCTGTTTTGGTTTGCTGAACGTCTGTTCCAGTCCTGCTGTGTCCGGTCATTCCTGTCCTCAGAAGTCCTGTATCTTGGAGTTGTCATCTCATCTCAAGAAGTCGTTTGGTCCCCTGTAGTCCTCATCGATCACCAGAGAATATCGAGTGGTGTTCGTGAGTTGCGGCTCTGCCGTGTGTTGCGGCTCAGCCGCTTTATCTTTATATTCTGTTTCAGAGCATTTGCGGAGGGTTCCGCTTCCACAAGTCCTCTCCGGAACTCGGCGGTGCCGGGTAGGAGAGTGGACAAGTGGATATTTTGGTTGTCCTTTTCCCTGGCGGTTTTTCCGCACATATTCTAGTTTCCAGTTAGCTTGTAGCCCCTGGCCTGGTTGTTTAGTCAGAGGGCCCCTTGTTATCACCCTGTCTCGGATTTCCCTTTGTCTCCCATTAAGACCTGAGGGGGCATCGGAGTTGGGCAGACATAATCCGCCCTTCAAATGCGGCTGCCATGGGCTCAAGCAACCATAGTCTCGCAGGGGATTTCTGACAGCACAGGGAGACAACGGAGTTAGGGCGCCAGGGGCTATTTTCCATTCCCGCACCCTTCCCCAGCATTACGTTCCAGTGCTCCGGTCCTTGCAATAAGATCTCCTCAGACCAGAGTGCTGGAATCATAACATTATCACCGGCCCTACCAAAAACTAAAATTAAACAGGGTTTAATTTTTTCTCATTCAGTTTTTGTTAAAGTTTTTTGGCCTCATGAATCCGACAGGTTTAGGGCCAAAACCTGGCCAGCTCTTAGTCAATCAGATTCAAGAACTTACTCAGATGGTTCAGGATCTTTCTCTTCGGGTGATGTCACAGGAAGATCTTTTGCGAGCCTCCCCAAAGGTAGTCCCTGAACCAAAGATGCATTTGCCTGACCGTTTTTCTGGTGATAGAAAATAATTTTTTAATTTTAAAGAATCCTGTAAACTTTATTTTCGTTTAAGACCTACTTCCTCTGGTACTGAATCTCAGCGGGTTGGGATTATTATTTCTTTACTCCAGGGGGATCCTCAGACCTGGGCATTTGGTTTAAGAGCAGAGGATCCTGCGTTGTTGTCAGTAGACGCTTTCTTTAAGTCTTTAGGGCTCTTGTATGATGACCCAGATAGAGAGGCGTCCGCTGAAAGTCAGCTGCGCGCTCTCAAACAAGGTAGAAATCCTGCAGAGGTTTATTGTACTGAGTTTCGCCGTTGGTCGAACGACTGTGGCTGGAATGACCCAGCCCTGCGCAGTCAGTTTCGCCTCGGTTTATCAGAGTCTATTAAAGACAGTCTCCTCCAGTACCCCGCTCCTGAGACTCTCGATAAACTCATGGAGCTTTCTATAAAGATTGATCGTCGTCTCAGAGAGCGGAGGGCTGAAAGAGGAACATCTGTAAGGTCTAGTCCCTGTGTTTATTCCATTCCAGAGGACGTCGAGGAGCCCATGCAGATGGGTCTCTCCCGGCTGTCTCCTGAGGAAAAAACCAGAAGGCAAAATTCCGGTCTTTGTTTGTACTGTGGTGGTAAGGGACATTTTGCTCGTAATTGTCCGAACAAGTCGGGAAACGCTTTGACCAGGTGAATTGTGAGGGGTTCACCTAGGTCTGCAGCTTATCTCCTCAAATAACTCTCTTTTTGTCCCAGTTAAGGTTTCCTTTGGCAGCCTCAGTTCTTTGGTGTCGGCTTTTGTTGACAGTGGAGCTGCAGGAAACTTTATGGATTTAATTTGGGCTAAGGCCTTAGGCATTCCACAGTTACCATTGGATAGGTGTATCACCATGCACGGCTTAGATGGGAGTCCGCTTTCCAATGGGGTAATTACTCACCATACACCTCCCGTAGTACTTACAGTAGGAGCCTTACATTCTGAAAATATTGAATTCTACCTAACACATTGCCCAGCAGTTCCAGTTGTTCTGGGTCACCCTTGGCTGGCCTTTCATAATCCCACCATTGATTGGCGGTCCGGGGAGATTTCCCAATGGGGTACATTTTGTGCTAAGGAATGTATTTCGTATCCAGTCAGAGTAGCAGCTATCATTCCAGAGCTCATTCCTGTGGAATACCAGGAGTTTGCCGATGTATTCTCCAAAGGCAATGCGGACATTCTGCCTCCCCATCGGCCTTATGATTGTGCTATTGAGCTAGTTCCAGGTGCCGCATTGCCAAAGGGGAGATTATATGCATTGTCCGGGCCAGAAACTTCGGCCATGAATGATTATGTTCAGGAGAGCTTAGAGAAAGGATTTATTAGACCATCAAAATCTCCTTCAAGTGCAGGTTTTTTCTTTGTGGAGAAAAAGGATGGCTCGCTTAGACCATGCATTGATTTTAGAGCCCTGAATAAGATCTCAGTAAAAAACACCTATCCTTTGCCGTTAATTTCTGTACTTTTTGATCAGTAACGTTCTGCTGTGATTTTTTCTAAAATTGACCTTAGAGGAGCTTACAACCTCATCCGAATTAAATCTGGAGATGAGTGGAAGACGGCTTTCAGCACTCAGTCGGGTCACTACGAATACCTGGTGATGCTGTTCGGCCTGTCTAATGCTCCAGCAGTTTTTCAAGACCTCATTAATGATGTGCTCCGTGACTTCCTAGGGAAATTCGTGGTCGTTTATTTAGACGACATCTTGATTTATTCTGAATCGATGGAACAACATGTTACCCAGGTGCGTCTGGTTCTTCAAAAGTTACGTGAGAATCATTTATATGCCAAGCTGGAGAAGTGTGATTTTCACGTCACGGAAGTATCTTTTTTAGGGTACATAATTTCCCCTCAGGGATTTTCCATGGAACCAAAGTGTCACAACTGAGGGCCTGAGCTGACGGGAGGCAGCCTCAGTTGTAGGGGCTGAGATGTACCGGAACCTGGGAGGTTGTATCAGACCCCTGGACATGTAAGTAACATGAATAATAACTGCCCGAAGGCGTGACCACGACAACTTGGATAAAAGTCAATGATGTTTATTATGACAACTCCGCAACATAGCAGCAGTAAAAGAAAACGTAAAGGTCAGCAAATAATAAATACAGTTCCTGGGTACTACAGGATGGCAGGAGCCACAGGGCACTGGTAGTGTGAGATAGTTCTTATGATCTTCTAGATGGAAAGTCCTTACCAGGCCCGACTGTAGCAATGGAGATAACCCAGGATTGTGCCAGCTGGTGTTCCAGGAAAAGCTGGGTTGCTTAAGGTAAAACAGCTGCTGTGGATACTGGCTGGAACCAGACTGTTGTTAGCACGGAGTGGATACTGGCTGGAACCAGTTAAATAATAAATGAACTTGGGAGCGATGAAATATGAACTGAAATGTAGAACTTGAGAGCGGAGAAATAATAATACCGGTGGAGAGTGGTAAAGTGTAGAAAGGACACCGGCCCTTTAAGGGAAGCTGTACTCTGCTGGAAGCTGAGCTGGAAGCAGGTAATGTTGTAGCTGGAAACAGATGAATCCACAATGGATTGGAGAGTCAGGCTACACCGCAGGTGGAATGCTGGTGCGGGTCTCTATGGTGGAAGTCTTGAGACAGGAGCTGGAACCTGGAAGACAATCACAGGAGAGAGACAAACAGGAACTAGGTTTGACAACCAAAGCACTGACGCCTTCCTTGCTCAGGCACAGTGTATTTATACCTGCAGCAAGGAAGGGATTGGCTAGGCAATTATGCAGATTAACAATACTGACAACAGATTGGAGGAAATGATCAGCTGACAGAATCCAAGATGGCTGCGCCCATGCAGACACTTGGAGGGAAGTTTGGTTTGTAATCCATGTGGTAATGAAAACAGTAATGGCGGCGCCGGCCACTGGAGACAGGAGACGCCAGGCTGACAAGTGCACATCCAACCACGCGGACACAGCGGAGGCCGCGGCTGACGTAATCGCCACTCTGACACTCTGCATGCAGAAGCTCAGGGACGGCGGCGGAGGCCGCGGGAGACGCCATGCCAGATGTAATAAGGCGTTACTGTGACAGCGTCTCAGAGAGACAGGAGAGGATGCAGGAATGTGAACATTAGGATAACAGATGGGATCCGGTCCTGGAGCGCTGAGCCAGCCTTAGGAGGCATCTGATGGGTAAGAAATGGCGTCCAGATACCCGGATCGTGACACAAAGAAGCTCCAGGCCATCCTTAATTGGGCGCAACCCACCAATTTAAAAGCAATTCAGCGCTCTTTAGGGTTTGCGAATTATTATAGGAGGTTCATCCATTCTTTTTCTGACCTGGTTGCTCCCATAGTGGCTCTGACAAAGAAAGGAGCGGATCCTACCAACTGGTCGCATGAAGCTGAGTTGTCTTTCCGGGCCTTGAAACAAGCCTTTTTCTCGGCTCCAGTACTCAGACATCCTAATCCGGAATTGCCCTTTGTTGTGGAGGTTGATGCCTCAGAGGTTGGAGTGGGGGCTGTCCTTTCTCAAAAGGATCCGGAGTCTCTGGAGTTACATCCTTGTGCCTTTATGTCCAGGAAATTCTCCTCTGCTGAATCCAACTATGACGTTGGTAATCTGGAGTTACTGGCGGTAAAGTGGGCTTTCGAGGAGTGGAGGCATTGGCTGGAGGGAGCAAAACATACTATTTCGGTTTTGACTGATCATAAGAACCTGCAATACATTGAATCAGCTAAACGGCTTAATGCCCGGCAGGCACGTTGGGCATTATTTTTTACTCGTTTCAAATTTATAATCACTTTCAGGCCTGGTTCCAAGAATACTAAAGCTGATGCCCTGTCACGTAGCTTTCTTCCGGTTCACAATAGCAATCCTGTTGTTACCCCCATACTTCCATCTTCGGTCATCTGGGCAGGCCTCACACAGGATTTATTTACCCAGTTAAACCAGCTTCAACACCAAGCTCCTAGATTTACTCCTGCTGGTCGTCTTTACGTCCCTGAATTTTTGAGAGCCACTGTTTTAACTGAATTTCATGACAACAAAGTTTCAGGGCATCCGGGAGTCACTAAGACATTGGAGTTAGTCTCTCGCTCAGTATGGTGGCCTAGTCTTTCTAAAGACGTTAAGGAATTTGTTTATTCATGTCAGGTTTGTGCACAGCATAAGGTTCCCCGTTCCTTGCCTATCGGGCAACTTATGCCCTTAACTGTTCCTCTCAGGCCATGGTCTCATATTTCCATGGATTTTGTGGTTGACCTTCCCCTTTCAGCCGGATTCCGAGTCATATGGGTGGTAGTGGACCGTTTTAGTAAAATGGCTCATTTTATTGCTCTTCCTCGATTGCCTTCTGCTCAAGGGTTGGCAGTTTTGTTCCTCCGCCATGTGTTCAGGCTTCATGGGTTGCCCACTGATATTGTTTCTGATCGGGGTCCACAATTCATCGCACAATTCTGGAAATGTTTTTGTGCCTCATTAAAGATGAAACTGTCGTTAACATCCGGTTACCACCCACAATCCAACGGGCAAACCGAACGAGTCAACCAGTTATTAAAACAATATTTGCGCTTGTATTCAGCCAAACTCCAGAATGATTGGTCTGAGTTTCTCCCTTTGGCTGAATTTGCTTACAATAATTCTTGTCATTCCTCCACTAAAGAGTCTCCATTCTTTTCAGTTTTTGGTTTTCACCCCAGAGCCAATTCTTTTTTTCATCATTCTCCAGTCTCCTTGCTAACCTTAACCTCCCATCTCAGAGCAATTTGGAAAAAAGTGCACCTTGCTCTCAGAAAAGCGGCCTTCCGAGAGAAGAAATTTTCTGACAGGCTCCGACGTCCTTGCACTTTTAAAGTGGGAGATAAGGTGTGGTTGTCAACTCGCAACATCAGGCTTCGACAATCCTCGGCTAGGTTGGGACCCAAATTTATTGAACCGTTTCTTATTATTAAGAAGGTCAACCCAGTTGCCTTTCGGCTACGTTTACCAAGATCCCTTAAGATTGGAAATACTTTTCATTGTTCCCTGTTGAAACAATACGTTTCTTCCAGTAAATTTCCTCGGAGGATCTCTCAGGGTAGATCTCCAGTGGATGTACAGGGACAACAGGAATTCTTGGTAGAGAAAGTTCTTGACTCTAAATTGTCCCGAGGTCGGCTTTATTTTTTAGTGCACTGGAAAGGCTATGGTCCGGAGGAAAGGTCTTGGGTCCTGGATAAGGATCTTCATGCCCCTAGGCTCAAGAGGGCATTTTTTTCAGAATTTCCTCAGAAACCTGGCTTTAGGGGTTCCTTGACCCCTCCTCAAGGTAGGGGTACTGTTAGGCGCCGGGGTCCGCGATGTCCTCGCGGCCCGGCGCCTAGCAACTAGGGACGCCGTGCGTACGTAGCCGCCGGCTCCCTAGCAACACAGGGACGCCGAGCGGCTGAGCCGCCTGGACCCTGGCAACGGGGATGCCATGGACGGACCGCGTTCCCCGTTGCAGGGTCAGATTTCAACATACACGCTGGTCTTGTGAGCGTGCAGCAGGGCAGCTGCACAGCATTTGGGGCAATTAGACTGGGGGCATCTGATTGGAGGACTCTTTGTTAAATGCTTCTCAGTGCTTCACACAGACGCCGGTAATAGCTTCCTACATGCTGTTTTGGTTTGCTGAACGTCTGTTCCAGTCCTGCTGTGTCCGGTCATTCCTGTCCTCAGAAGTCCTGTATCTTGGAGTTGTCATCTCATCTCAAGAAGTCATTTGGTCCCCTGTAGTCCTCATCGATCACCAGAGAATATCGAGTGGTGTTCGTGAGTTGCGGCTCTGCCGTGTGTTGCGGCTCAGCCGCTTTATCTTTATATTCTGTTTCGGAGCATTTGCGGAGGGTTCCGCTTCCACAAGTCCTCTCCGGAACTCGGCGGTGCCGGGTAGGAGAGTGGACAAGTGGATATTTTGGTTGTCCTTTTCCCTGGCGGTTTTTCCACACATATTCTAGTCTCCAGTTAGCTTGTAGCCCCTGGCCTGGTTGTTTAGTCAGAGGGCCCCTTGTTATCACCCTGTCTCGGATTTCCCTTTGTCTCCCATTAAGACCTGAGGGGGCATCGGAGTTGGGCAGACATAATCCGCCCTTCAAACGCAGCTGCCATGGGCTCAAGCAACCATAGTCTCGCAGGGGATTTCTGACAGAACGGGCGAGACAACGGAGTTAGGGCGCCAGGGGCTATTTTCCATTCCCGCACCCTTCCCCAGCATTATGTTCCAGCGCTCCGGTCCTTGCAATAAGATCTCCTCAGACCAGAGTGCTGGAATCATAACAACCTATTGTGGTGCCAGTTGCTACTGACACGTTTGCTGAGTCAAAGTCTCTAGATGTGGTTAGAGCTTTGAAGATTTATGTCGCTAGAACAGCTCGAATACGGAAAACAGAGGTTTTGTTTGTCCTGTATGCTCCGAACAAGATTGGGTGTCCTGCTTCCAAGCAGACTATTGCGCGCTGGATCAGAGGTACGATTCAGCAAGCTCATTCTACGGCTGGATTGCCGTTACCGATGTCGGGGAAGGCCCATTCTACTAGGAAGGTGGGCTCCTCCTGGGCGGCTGGGTCTCGGCATTACAACTTTGCCGAGCAGCTACTTGGTCAGGGTCAAACACACTTGCAAAAATCTACAAGTTTGACACCTTGGTCGATGAGGACCTCAAGTTTGGTCAATCGGTGCTGCAGGGTCATCCACACTCTCCCGCCCGTACTGGAGATTTGGTATAAACCCCATGGTCATGAAGTGGACCCCAGCATCCTCTAGGACGTATGAGAAAATAGGATTTTGATAACCTACCAGTAAATCCTTTTCTCCTAGTCTGTAGAGTATGCTGGGCGCCCGTCCCAGTGCGTACTTTACCTGCAGTTTAGTTATTACAGTTACACAAGTTGTGTTATCTTGGTTCAGCATTTTGCTGCAATTAGTTCATGCCTGTTGGCGTGTGTTATGTTGAATGCCATGTGTGCCGCATGGTTGAGGGTGTGAGTTGGTAGATATCTCACCACCAGTTAAGTAATTCCTTTCCTCAAAATGTCAGTCTCCCTGGGCAAAGTTCCTACAACTGAGGTCTGGAGGAGGGGCATAGAGGGAGGAGCCAGTTCACACCCAATGAAAAGTCTTTAGAGTGCCCATGTCTCCTGCGGATCCCGTCTATACCCCATGGTCATGAATTGGACCCCAGCATCCTCTACGGACTAGGAGAAAAGGATTTACCGGTAGGTTATCAAAATCCTTTTTTATGCAACCCTCAACTGGCCGATATATTGCTGACCCATTGGAATGACACTTATAGGACCCCGAGGATGACCCAAAGATATGTCCCTGAAGCGCTAAGGGAAAAAAACTGCAAAAGGGAGATATTTTAGGTTTTCAATTGGGAAACGTGTGTTTGATGAGGTGGAGACACAAAAAAATATGTATCTTATCTACAGTTCACAAAATGGAACTTGTGGAAATTGAAAGATCCTACACTATCAAACTCAAATCACAGGCTGTTGTTCATTATAATTTGAAAATGGATGGGCTAGACGTGAAGACCAGCTAATTACTGAAGTTGTAACATTTTTTACACAAATATTTACCCACCTATTAGACCAAGCATTTTGGAATGCTTAAATCTGTATAAAAAAATGGAGGTGGTAAACCTCACCTACAATGTAGACTGTAGCTGGAGGAGTTACTGGTATCACTATGCAGCAAAGCCCTGCACAGCACTGACAGAGGCACTTTAAAGAGTTTGTCCCTGCCACACAAAAAACAGACAATCCAGCTAGAAAATGTGCCGTTTGCTGCTCTAAGAGATGGGCAAAAAAATCCACAGAGACATGGAGGTATATTTACTAGAGATGAGCGGGTTCGGTTTCTTTGAATCCGAACCCGCACGAACTTCACTTTTTGTTCCACGGGTCCGAGCGACTCGGATCTTCCCGCCTTGCTCGGTTAACCCGAGCGCGCCCGAACGTCATCATGACGCTGTCGGATTCTCGCGAGGCTCGGATTCTATCGCGAGACTCGGATTCTATATAAGGAGCCGCGCGTCGCCGCCATTTTCACTCGTGCATTGAGATTGATAGGGAGAGGACGTGTCTGGCGTCCTCTCCATTAGAATAGAGATAGATAGATTAGATAGAGAGAGATTGTGCAGAGTCGCAGACAGAGTTAGTTTACCACAGTCAGTGACCAGTGCAGTTGCTAGTTAACTTTTATTTAATATAATATATCCGTTCACTTCTCTCTGCTATATCCGTTCTCTGCCTGAAAAAAAAAACGATACACAGCACAGTCAGTCACACAGTGTGACTCAGTCTGTGTGCACTCAGCTCAGCCCAGTGTGCTGCACAGTCATCAATGTATAAATTAAAAGCTTATAATTAATTGTGGGGGAGACTGGGGAGCACTGCAGGTTGTTAGCAGGAGCCAGGAGTACAATTATATTAATTAACAGTGCACACTTTTGCTGCAGGAGTGGTGACCAGTGCCTGACCACCAGTATAGTATTGTTGTATACTACTAATATCTCTTTAAATATCAACCAGTCTATATTAGCAGCAGACACGGCTGTGGCTACCTCTGTGTCGGCACACGGCAGGCAGTCCGTCCGACCAGAATTGTATTATTTATTATTATATACCTACCACCTAACCGTGGTTTTTTTTTCATTCTTTATACCGTCATAGTGTCATCCTAATTGTTACGAGTATACTACTATCTCTTTATCAACCAGTGTACAGTGCGGTAGTTCACGGCTGTGGCTACCTCTGTGTCGGCACACGGCAGGCAGTCCGTCCGACCAGAATTGTATTATTTATTATTATATACCTACCACCTAACCGTGGTTTTTTTTTCATTCTTTATACCGTCATAGTGTCATCCTAATTGTTACGAGTATACTACTATCTCTTTATCAACCAGTGTACAGTGCGGTAGTTCACGGCTGTGGCTACCTCTGTGTCGGCACACGGCAGGCAGTCCGTCCGACCAGAATTGTATTATTTATTATTATATACCTACCACCTAACCGTGGTTTTTTTTTCATTCTTTATACCGTCATAGTGTCATCCTAATTGTTACGAGTATACTACTATCTCTTTATCAACCAGTGTACAGTGCGGTAGTTCACGGCTGTGGCTACCTCTGTGTCGGCACACGGCAGGCAGTCCGTCCGACCAGAATTGTATTATTTATTATTATATACCTACCACCTAACCGTGGTTTTTTTTTCATTCTTTATACCGTCATAGTGTCATCCTAATTGTTACGAGTATACTACTATCTCTTTATCAACCAGTGTACAGTGCGGTAGTTCACGGCTGTGGCTACCTCTGTGTCGGCACACGGCAGGCAGTCCGTCCGACCAGAATTGTATTATTTATTATTATATACCTACCACCTAACCGTGGTTTTTTTTTCATTCTTTATACCGTCATAGTGTCATCCTAATTGTTACGAGTATACTACTATCTCTTTATCAACCAGTGTACAGTGCGGTAGTTCACGGCTGTGGCTACCTCTGTGTCGGCACACGGCAGGCAGTCCGTCCGACCAGAATTGTATTATTTATTATTATATACCTACCACCTAACCGTGGTTTTTTTTTCATTCTTTATACCGTCATAGTGTCATCCTAATTGTTACGAGTATACTACTATCTCTTTATCAACCAGTGTACAGTGCGGTAGTTCACGGCTGTGGCTACCTCTGTGTCGGCAGTCGGCAGGCAGTCCGTCCATCCATAATTGTATTATTATTATAATATATACCACCTAACCGTGGTTTTTTTTTCATTCTTTATACCGTCATAGTGTCATACTAGTTGTTACGAGTATACTACTATCTCTTTATCAACCAGTGTACAGTGCGGTAGTTCACGGCTGTGGCTACCTCTGTGTCGGCAGTCGGCAGGCAGTCCGTCCATCCATAATTGTATTATTATTATAATATATACCACCTAACTGTGGTTTTTTTTTCATTCTTTATACCGTCGTCATAGTGTCATACTAGTTGTTACGAGTATACTACTATCTCTTTATCAACCAGTGTACAGTGCGGTAGTTCACGGCTGTGGCTACCTCTGTGTCGGCACACGGCAGGCAGTCCGTCCATCCATAATTGTATTATTATTATAATATATACCACCTAACCGTGGTTTTTTTTTCATTCTTTATACCGTCGTCATAGTGTCATACTAGTTGTTACGAGTATACTACTATCTCTTTATCAACCAGTGTACAGTGCGGTAGTTCACGGCTGTGGCTACCTCTGTGTCGGCACTCGGCAGCCCGTCCATAATTGTATATACCACCTAACCGTTTTTTTTTTTCTTTCTTTATACATACATACTAGTTACGAGTATACTATCTCTTTATCAACCAGTCTATATATTAGCAGCAGACACAGTACAGTGCGGTAGTTCACGGCTGTGGCTACCTCTGTGTCGGCACTCGGCAGCCCGTCCATAATTGTATACTAGTATCCAATCCATCCATCTCCATTGTTTACCTGAGGTGCCTTTTAGTTGTGCCTATTAAAATATGGAGAACAAAAATGTTGAGGTTCCAAAATTAGGGAAAGATCAAGATCCACTTCCACCTCGTGCTGAAGCTGCTGCCACTAGTCATGGCCGAGACGATGAAATGCCAGCAACGTCGTCTGCCAAGGCCGATGCCCAATGTCATAGTACAGAGCATGTCAAATCCAAAACACCAAATATCAGTAAAAAGCCTCTTTTTTTCTTTGCGTCATGTGCTGTTTGGGGAGGGTTTTTTGGAAGGGACATCCTGCGTGACACTGCAGTGCCACTCCTAGATGGGCCCGGTGTTTGTGTCGGCCACTAGGGTCGCTAATCTTACTCACACAGCTACCTCATTGCGCCTCTTTTTTTCTTTGCGTCATGTGCTGTTTGGGGAGGGTTTTTTGGAAGGGCCATCCTGCGTGACACTGCAGTGCCACTCCTAGATGGGCCCGGTGTTTGTGTCGGCCACTAGGGTCGCTTATCTTACTCACACAGCGACCTCGGTGCAAATTTTAGGACTAAAAATAATATTGTGAGGTGTGAGGTATTCAGAATAGACTGAAAATGAGTGTAAATTATGGTTTTTGAGGTTAATAATACTTTGGGATCAAAATGACCCCCAAATTCTATGATTTAAGCTGTTTTTTAGTGTTTTTGGAAAAAAACACCCGAATCCAAAACACACCCGAATCCGACAAAAAAAATTCGGTGAGGTTTTGCCAAAACGCGTTCGAACCCAAAACACGGCCGCGGAACCGAACCCAAAACCAAAACACAAAACCCGAAAAATTTCAGGCGCTCATCTCTATTAATATTTACTAAAAGTCGATTTAGGTCGGGGGCATGGCTACGATGGGTATGGAGTAGCACGTACTGTGCTGAGCTCTCCTGCCTGAATCTCCTGCTATTTATCCTGATGTCCCCCCCCAGGGTTACAAGTGCCCTAGACCTGCCTTACCATTGGGTGCACCCCCCCAGAGTGTTTTTATTCCGCTCTGCTCTCCTGCTCGTGTGCCTGGCCAGCGGGACGGCTCCAGCCTAGCTGCTGCCACGCCACATGGGATGCTGAGTCTGTGGCAGCGGGATCCTGAGCGCTGCATCTGGACCCTCTGTCGGACTCCCGGGGAGAGATCTGCGGCGGTGAGCGCTCCTTGGCTTCCCACCTTCTGCTCCCGCCCGAGCCCGCTGCTGTGAGTGCGGACTCCCCTGCTCCGGCAGTGGCTAGCCGCACTACTTCCGGTCGGCTGTGGGGAGACGCGCCCGGAGCGGACACACTATATGCTTGCTCCAGACCACTGGGCTGCGTGAGCCCCCCGCTCCCCCTTGTGTCTGCTACCTCCTGCCTTCGGCTGGCGCCGGAGGGGCCACCTGCTGCTGCCTCGGATCTCCTGCTCCACATGTTAGGATAGTGTGGAGAAAAAGCTACACCACCAAGCTCCCCTAGTGTCTCCAGCTGCAGCATATGAGAACCCCTGCTGGTGCTGGTTAAAAAGGGATTCCTTTCCACAGTCTCCTTGTATGCTTGAGAATCAGGGGTGATCCACTGTGGGGTGACCTTCATATTGGGTGGCAGGTCGGGCTGCACGGAGGCCTCCCCCTTCTCTTCTCCCCTTCCAGTGCTACGTGCAGGGCTTGAGAGGTGAGGGATTAAGCTTCCACCCCTTGTCCTTGTAACTGCCCAATTTTCCCGGATCACAGCTCCCCCTGCTGCATATTCACTGCCTGAAATATATTATTGTGACTATTCTCTTTTCATTATATATATCCACTTGGCGATTGCTTGCCCATCATTGTGTGGTTCCTGATTTGTTGATATAACACTGACTGGAGGCCTGCCTGCTTATTTTACCATAACTCTCTCATATAGTGTTGCAACTCCCTCTAGGTGTGACTATAAAGAATACTATGGGGAAGAATTCTCAGGCTGCGGCCAAGCTTGAAAAATACGCTAGAAATCCCCCTGCGCAAAATAAGAGGGCATGGGGGTCACAGGATGGCTCCTCTCCCCCCTCTCCGGCTACGAGTGCTGGCTCCAATCTCCCTGAGGCTTCAGAGGATGCTATCCAAAGGGTACTGGACGCAGTTAATGCCACCCAAGTGCAATCCGATCTTTCTTTAATTCATCAGGATCTACAACGTGTTAGAGAGAGAGTGGGGGAGGCGGAAACCCGCATTTCTACTGTTGAGGATACTGTGGCTCCGCTTGGACGACGCACCACTACCCTTGAATCCCAGATGACGGAGGTGCAGAAAAAGTTAACCGATATGGAGGGGCGTCTGAGGAGGAATAACATTCGGTTTGTGGGCTTGCCTGAAAAGGAAGAGGGTGATGCACCTGAGCACTTTCTGGAGAAGTGGCTTACAGATTTCTTTGGAACGGATGCTTTTACGTCACACTTCGCGGTGGAACAAGCACATAGAATCCCAATGCGGCCACTACCGCCCCCCCCCCCCCCCCCCCCCGTACATTTATAGCAAAATTCCTTCACTTCAAAGATCGGGACATGGGCCCTCATTCCGAGTTGTTCGCTCGCAAGCGGATTTTAGCAGATTTGCTCATGCTAAGCCGCCGCCTACTGGGAGTGAATCTTAGCATCTTAAAATTGCGAACGATGTATTTGCAATATTGCGATTACACACCTCGTAGCAGTTTCTGAGTAGCTCCAGACTTACTCGGCATCTGCGATCAGTTCAGTGCTTGTCGTTCCTGGTTTGACGTCACAAACACACCCAGCGTTCGCCCAGACACTCCTCCGTTTCTCCGGCCACTCCTGCGTTTTTTCTGGAAACGGTAGCGTTTTTTCCCACACGCCCATAAAACGGCCTGTTTCCGCCCAGTAACACCCACTTCCTGTCAATCACATTACGATCGCCAGAACGATGAAAAAGCCGTGAGTAAAATTCCTAAGTGCATAGCAAATTTACTTGGCGCAGTCGCAGTGCGAACATTGCGCATGCGCATTAAGCGGAAAATCGCTGCGATGCGAAGATTTTTACCGAGCGAACAACTCGGAATGAGGGCCATGGTTCTTACCCTGGCACGCACCAAAGGACCACCTAAATGGAATGGTACCCGGATCTCGGTTTTTCCTGATTTTGCGGTTGATATTCAGAAGGAGAGAGCCCAATTCCTTCCAATTAAGAGACGTCTCCGGGAACTCAATCTCCCCTATGCTATGCTCTTTCCCTCAAAGTTGCGGGTAATCGCGGGAGGAGAGACTAAATTCTTTTTGACCCCGCGGGAGGCGGCGACGTGGCTTGACCGGCAGTTCCCGGCAGGGCGCGCTCTGGCGAATGACTGATTGTTACTGCTGCCCGCTGCCCGTGCTGCGATTTATGTCGTTAAGTATATATGTATACAGCTGTCGCATTAATACTTATTGACTTTTTCCTTCTAGGGGGGACGATGCAACCTTTATTGGTAGTATGCTAAATGTTGCACTTGATATTGGGCCCCCGTGTGTTATGGGGTTGGGTGCTTATTTGGCCCTGGGGGGGGGGTTAGTCTGTGGTGGGGAGCGATGCCTGCCCTTGGCCACTGTATTTTTTTGTCCTCTTTACTAGTTTTTTAGTTGTTGGGAGGTTTTTAGGGATTAGGTATGCCAAAGTTCGGGCCGGTATACAGGGTGGGCGGTTGTGTGGGGGGAGGGGAGGATTTAGTGTGTTGATGTTTTTTAAGCATTGCTGTTGCGACGTGTTTGGAGTAATCTTTTTTAGTTGGTTACTTTTCTATTTCTTTCAAATAGCTTCACTGTTTTGGGCACATTTAGCACTTAGTGCTACTATGTATTATGGCATCACTTAGTCTAAAAATTTTGTCCTGGAATGTGCGGGGCCTTAATGGTAACATTGGGATAGATTCAGCACCAATACTACTGTACCTCGTCCATGTCCAGGTAACATTGCACTGTTAGTGGAGGGTATGAGTTTGGTGGACGTCTGGAGAGCACGGCATCCAGCTGCTCACCAGTTCTCCTGTTTCTCCCCTACTTACTCCTCCTTTTCTAGGATTGATATGACCCTGGTCTCCCCCTGTTTACTTCCTAAAATTGTTGATGTCCAGTATGCAACTAGAGGTATCTCGGACCACTCACCAATACTGTTGAATTTGGATACTGGGGGTACCCGGGGGCAATTGTTTTGGAAATTTAACTCATTCTGGCTCTCACAGATGGGCACTGGTGCGGAGCTTGAGCTTGCATGGCGGGAGTTCCTGGAGCTAAACGGGGGTACTGTTGGCCCCATAATCCTCTGGGACGCATTTAAAGCCTTTATACGTGGTTCCTTAATTAGACTGGTTGCTACTTTAAAAAATGTCTATAAACGCCAAGAAATGGAACTTGAAGCATCCTGTAGGTCCCTAGAAATCCAATATTTGCATGATGGATCGGTTTCCTCCAAGGACACGTGGTTGCTTGCGCAGTCCAAATGGAGGAACTGTCTGTCTGATAAAGCCAAAACCCTTTTACTGTATGCCCAACACTCATACTATGCTACAGGCGATAGACCTGGTACTTATCTAACACATTTAGCGGTGATAGATAAATCTTCTAATACTGTCCTTGCGATAGGCGGGGATGATGGTGTAACATATGTAAAAACCCCGGAAATAGTGGACCAATTTGTTGCTTATTATAAAAGTCTGTATAGTACGAGATTATCGGCTGATTTAACAGAAAGAAATAATTATCTTGCTGGTATACCATTGCCCTTGCTCTCTAATGTGGTGGTTGAATTCCTGTATTCCCCTTTGTCATTAACGGAGATTGAAACAGCCATCAAATCGTTTCCTGGAGGCAAGGCACCAGGGCTAGATGGAATTCCTATTGAGCTATATAAGAAGCATATTGACTTTTATGGCCCCAAATTGCTTGCTCTGTTCAATGACTTGTTGGAATTGGGTTCACTGCCGGATTCTATGACCAAGGCTATGATAATAGTGCTTTTAAAACCAGATAAGGATCCAGAGCGGGTAGATTCATATAGACCTATCTCGCTACTTTCAACTGATGTCAAGATCTTGGCAAAGATCCTGGCACTTAGACTAAACTCTGTAATTAACCAAATTATTCACCCAGTTCAGACTGTTTTCGTGCCGGGGCGGTCCACTTTAACTAACCTTAGGCGCTTGTTCATGCACTTACAGGGCCCTCGCGGGGACGCCAACACTTCTGTTGTAGTATCTCTTGACGCTGCTAAAGCTTTTAATTCAGTGGAGTGGGCATTCTTGTGGGGGTCTATGGCCCGCTTCGGTATTGGACCACAATTTATACGGTGGGTAAAGCTACTATACTACACCCCATCAGCCAGGGTCTCAATAAATGGATTAATTTCCTCTGCATTTCCTCTAGCCAGGGGTACTAGACAGGGCTGCCCACTATCCCCTATCCTTTTCACTTTGGCAGTGGAGCCCTTAGCGTGTCTGGTGCGTTCTGACTTGTGGGTGGGGGGTTCCGGGTGGGCCCCACCACGGACAAAATTGCTCTATAAGCGGATGATATTCTGCTGTTTGTATCAGACTATTGCAATACCATGCTACACGTGTTGCGTATTATTGACACCTATGGCGGGTACTCTGGACTGTCCATTAATTGGGATAAGTCATGCATACTGCCCTTTTGGGGTGCTTGTCCTGGTGTCCAGCCCGTGGCCCTCCCTCTTCGCTAGGTGGACTCATTCAAGTACTTGGGAATCTGGGTCACAAATAATCCTTCTCATTACATTTCCTTAAACATAAAACCTCATATGGATTATTTGCATTCCCGTATTGCGGTGTGGGGGACTCTACCTCTAACTATAATGGGTAGAATTAATTTAGTGAAAATGGTGGCCCTGCCTAAATTGCTGTATGCGCTGCAACACTCCCCTGTTTATCTCCCATTAAAAACCTTTTCGGAAAATAGATAGTCTTCTGTCCTCTATCGTATGGTCTAACCGCCGGGTCATGATACAATTGGACACCCTCACATGCCCACGTGATTCTGGGGGCCTGGTCCTCCCTAAATTCAGCTTATATTATCTAGCGGCACAAATGGTACATATTAGTAAGTGGTTGCATGATTCTGGTAGAGATGAATTGATCTCCCAAATTCTCTATGTAACCGATCGGAATTGCACCCCAATACAACTACTATTGAGTGACAATGTATCGCTACTTAACCTTCCCATTGTCAAACAAGCAATTATGGTATGGGGACAAACACATAGATTGCTCCAGGGAGAGGGCTGGGATCCGGAGACGCCTCTGGCTTACGCGCATACTCTTAACGAGCTTACTTCCTTACAGATACGGGAGGTTTGGAACCGCCGGGGAGTGCAGTCTCTTGGGCAATTATATCATATGGGTATATTTAAGTCTTTCAAACAATTGCAGGAGGATTATAATATTCCTACCTTCTATTTTTATCGATATCTACAACTCCGCCATGCTTGTCAAACTCAATTTGCGAACGCTCCCCTGATGCTCCGGGACACGCCAGTTCGGGAACTATTTGTTAATCCCCAAAATTGCACTATTTCCATATTTTACTCGGCTCTACTACGTGCTTATCATGGTAAGGCCCTTCTTTCTCTTTAATCTAAATGGGAATGTGATCTATGGCCCATCTCTAATGATTCTTGGGAAGCTGCATTGGGTGCCTCTAGACTGGCGACCACAGTGGTCCGTTACCAACAGGTGCATCTGTTTGTTTTACACAGAGTCTATATTACCCCTGAGAGGTTGATGAGATTCGGAGGAAGGATGGATTCTAGATGTCCCAAGTGTGCTTTAGATGGGGGCACCTTTTGGCACATGATCTGGTCTTGTCGGATAGTTAATGCCTTCTGGCAGGATGTATTTAAGATTATGGTCTCCACTGGTATACCTGCTGATATACTGACCCCCCCCCCCCCTGTGTGTGTACTGGCGGTGTTGGATGAGAAGTTGCTGGATGCCCCCTCCTGGCGTTATGTTATCAATCTGTGTGCTCTTACACAGGTTTCTATAGCCCGGTCGTGGATGGCACCTGCTGGCCCAGATATTGATTCCTGGATTGCTCTAGTGAACACTACGATGGCACATGAAAAATGTGTCTATATGTCCAGGAAAGTCATTACTAAATACTATGCGATATGGGATAGGTGGCTGTCATCTCCATATGTTAGGGGTACTCGCTTTGCAATATCTGCAGATGCGAGATTAGCTTCAACATAATCATCCCGAGGCTACCTGTAGAGGCTAGGAAGTTGTACTGCTTGCACAATATTGTTATTTACTATATCTCTTGCCCGAGGTAATACTTCCTATATCGAATATGGTTGTATGCAGTAGTTTCGGAATGCTGACATAACCACATACTGTTATTGAAATTCGTTGTATGTTTTTTATTTTTTTCCTTTTTTTTTATACATGGTTGCGGTGGTATATCTTCTAGGTCTATTCTCAGATAATGACCGATTGTATTTATATGTCTATGTACGCTGTGCTATATGCTGCCTGACATTGTTGCCAACAGCAGTGCTTTAAGTTTTTGTTGTGTTTTTGTATTGTAATCTAAACAAAAAACTTTCAATAAATATTGTTGAATTTAAGAAAAAAGTCGATTTAGGTCGACGTTGATCGATTTTTACAAAAATTATTATTATTATTTTTGTCGATGTTGGGTCGATGCTTGATAAATTTTATGTTTTAAGGTCTAAATCACACATTTACTAATAGATTATTTTTAAAGTCCTTTTATTAAAAAAAAATATATCATGTTTTGGGTATATTTACTAACTAAAATCAATCTGGGTCAATGTTTGTTGGATTTTGTATTTCAGGGTCTAAATTCCGCATTTACTAACAGATGATTTATGATTTTTTTTTAAATGATGCCAAACATAATCTGTTAGTAAATGTGTGATTTAGACCCTTAAACACAAACTCGATAAAAAATCAACCAACCATGGAGCAAACATCAACCAAAAGCGACTTTTAGTAAATATACCCCTACTGCAGAGAGTGTAATGTCAGACTGTGCTGTGCCTTGTTTCAAAGTCTTTCATACTGAAAAAAAAATTTCCCCAAAAAACTCAGAAATTGTCGTTATTTTTATGAGTGAAATAGGCGAAGAACAATGAGAACCTTATCCAAAATGAATTTAGTTAAAAAAAGTAAAAAAAATATTTTTTTATTTTTAATTTTTCTCAAACATCGGAACATTGGTCGGAAAGTGCGGTAACATCGGAACATCGGTAACATTGCGACCACCGCAACATTTCTTTTTACCCCCAAGACAGCTGCCAGGTACACGGGCGGGGGTGTGGCTTGGGGGGGGGGGGGGGGTTGTTTTACACTTTGCCAGCGGCTGCTATTGTCTGCAGCTGCTGGGTGGGAGGGTCCTGCTGTGCTGACCGATCAGCAATGATTGGCTGCACTGCAACACGGAGGGGAGGGTGTAGGGAGGCAGATGGACCTTCCGCTCTCTCTGACAGCTGCAGTGGGGGAAGTTTCTCTGCTGCTAACACTGTTTATGTGACTGGTCGCATTCTGTGCGACCAGGTTAGATAAAACACTGCATGGTGTGGTCGCATCTGATGCGACCATGTCAGGCAAGTGGTTAATAAAGTCATGTTGGAAAAGTTTTAACTAGATGTTCTTGACCTAATTCAATCATAAAAAAATGACAATTTTGGAGAGATATTTGGAAAAAAACTTCTCTGTGCTTGCTTCCTTGTGCAAGTTGGCCTCCAGCCAGTCCATACATAAGGCAAAAATAATTTGATTGGAACAAGGGCAGAGAAAGTGGATCATTATGGATCCACATATGTAAATGCATTTACGGACTACTGCAGATAGAAGGAGTAGTCGGTTTACTATCATGTAGCAATCTGATTGAACAAGGGGCAATCCTGAAAATCACCCATTCAGGGGCATAGCTAGAACTTTGTGGGCCCTATAGCAACATTTTGAAGGGACCCCGTCCCAATGCTTCTCTGAAGCAGTTGTCCATTTTATGCCCCATAATAGTCCCTAGTTCATTTTCTGAACCATAGTAGAGCCTTATTTAATGTTATGCCCCATAGCAGTGCCCTAGTTTATTTTATGAATCGCAGTAGTGCTTAAGTTCACCCTACAGTATGTCACATTTCAGAGCTGCCAGTACACATTATGCCGCACAGTACCCCCAATTCACATTATGATATATAGTGCTCCCCGTTCATATTGTGCCTCATAACAGTGCCCAGTTCATATTATATTACATTTTAATACCCTCCGGTTTATTTTATACCATACTACAATGAGCAGGTCCAGGGGCATACCTAGATATATTGCAGGCCCCAAGGAAAAAGTTTGAAAGGACCCCTACGTACAACTCAATGGCAAAAAATGTATATAACACATGTAACTGTGACAGGGAAGGTTAGTCCCTCTCAGCTCTGGGTCCCATAGCAGCTGCACTGCCTGCACCTATGGTAGCTACACCCTGTATATAACACATGTAACTGTGACAGGGAAGGTGGCCCCTCTCAGCTCTGGGTCCCATAGCAGCTGCACTGCCTGCACCTATGGTAGCTACGCCCTTGCACCCATTCCCCTAACAGGGTCAAGTAGTTAAGTAGATAGGTCATAGCAAAGTGGCAAGCATATCTCCAAAAATGAGTCATAAGGGGACAGTCCCACATACAATGCATGATCGATCTATCTATCTATCTATCTATCTATCTATCTATCTATCTATCTATCTATCTATCTATCTATCTATCTATCTAGTAATGTATAGTAACGGCGGCACTGAAGTCTGGCCCTGAGGATGGGGTTGTATCCCCGAAATATGTTGTCTTATTAAATTGACATTATATTATTACTGCTGCTGAGTCTGCTTGAGTGCCGCCGTTACTATATATTACTGCATTGTGGAATCTGGGTATCCCACCAGGAGGGCACCGCAGCCATTACCTTTGAGGAGAGGAGTGCTGGGCTCATTTGGTCTATCTATCTATCTATAAAGAGAGAGAGAGAGAGAGAGAGAGAGAGAGAGAGAGACAGAGACAGAGACCGAGGCGACACTCAACCGACTTCAAAAGGTATAATTAAGACCACTGTACCAACCACCGAATAGTCTAACGTTTCAGATTTTAGTATTCCTTCATCAGAGACCAAATACATATTGGCCCTCATTCCGAGTTGTTCGCTCGCTAGCTGCTTTTAGCAGCAGTGCAAACGCTAGGCCACCGCCCTCTGGGAGTGTATCTTAGCTTAGCAGAAATGCGAACGAAAGGATTGCAGCGCTGCTACAAAAAAAGATTGTGCAGTTTCTGAGTAGCTCGAGACTTACTCCTAGCTAGCGATCACTTCAGACTGTTTAGTTCCTGTTTTGACGTCACAAACACGCCCTGCGTTCGGCCAGCCACGCCTACGTTTTTCCAGCCACTCCTGCGTTTTTATCTGGCATGAATGCGTTTTTTCACGCACTCCCCGAAAACGGTCAGTTACCACCCAGAAACACCCACTTCCTGTCAATCACTCTGCGGCCAGCAGTGCGACTGAAAAGCATCGCTAGACCTTGTGTAAAACTGCATCGGCTTTTGTGAAAGTACGTCGCACGTGCACAGTGCGCACCATACGCATGCACAGAATTGCTGATTTTTAGCCTGGTCGCTGCGCTGCGAAGAACGGCAGCTAGCAATCAACTCGGAATGAGGGCCTATGTGTGTAACTTACCAAAATAGATAACCCAGCCAGTGTGATCAAACACCCAAAGTGCGGTAACCCCAGCAGTGGGCCGGCACTCTGATGTCATCAGCTGACGCCCCAAGTCATACCCAGTTGTCCCACTAAGGTTGTCTAGAAAATAGTGACAACAGAAAAAGCAGAGCATAGGAGAACCAGAAAACATGCAGAATACATGTAATGAAGCATAAAGAGCAGTGTCAGTGACAGCTAAGATACATAAACAGTCAGCAAAATGTAACGGTTACAATCAAATGTAGCGAGTAATATCCCTTTCACACTGCCAATGCCGGATCCGACCCGGGAATTGAAAACGGTCCTTCCTGGGTGGGATCCGGCAGTGGACGCTGGCTTCCCTGACACGGCAGTATGCCGGGCGGGTTGCCATAGAGGCGGGGGGTGGAGGCGGCGCTGAAAGATGAGATCATCTCCGCGCCGCCTCTCCCTGTTGTAGTGAACGGGTTACCCGGCATCCCGTTTACGCTGCCATTGACCTGGTATTCAACCCGGGAATAAAGTAATCAGGCGACCCTGGATTTCGGCTATGCCCCTTTCACACCGCACGCTGACTCGTGTCGACCCGGAATATGCCTGGTTGATACCGGATTATTTGTGCGGTGTGAAAGGGGTGTTAGACGCAGCCAGTAATAAAATGTGCTAAAATGAGAAAACCTCGCTGCCGAAGGTTAGTTAACAGAAAGCTTTTAGCAGTCTCATTGCATACAGCTGAATGAAACCTTGGAAACCATGCAGGTAAGTAGCAGTGCAAATTAGAAACTATTTATAGGAGCATAAAGCAAAACTGATAGTGGAGAATGTCACTAAAAGCAATTAAGGGAGAGATATTCATTAAGTCCTGCTGGATAGATCGTATGAGCTTGAAGATCCATTTAGCCTCCAATCTCAAGAGTGCTTTCTCCCTGTCACCACCACAAAACTAAGCAGACACGTAATCGATCATTATGTATTGCATGGAGGACAGTGGATGTTTCATGTCACGGAAGTGGCGGGCAACGGGTTGATGATCGCAGGGCATGCGCAGGGCCGGTTCTACCCCTTGTGGCGCCCAGTGCGAGAGTTTCCACTGGCGCCCCCCCCCGGTGGCAAAACAGTTAGCGGGGGGGGGGGGCTTCATAGATGACGGGCGTGTCCAGTTATGCTCACAGTAGCTGTGCCCCCCAGTTGATTTGCCCCTGTAGATATGCCCCCTCTTTATTTGCCCCCAGTAGTTGTGCCTCCTCTTTATTTGCCCCCAGTAGTTGTGCCCCCTCTTTATTTGCGCCTCCTCTTTATTTGCGCCTACTCTTTATTTGCCCCCAGTAGTTGTGCCCCCTCTTTATATGCCCCCAGTATTTGTGCCTCCTCTTTATTTGCCCCCAGTAGTTGTGCCCCCTCTTTATTTGCCCCCAGTATTTGTGCCTCCTCTTTATTTGCCCCCAGTCGTTGTGCCCCCTCTCTATTTGCCCCCTGTCGCTGTGCCCCCGCTTACAAACACACACACACACACACACACACACACACACACACACACACACACACACACACACACACACACAATAATAAAAACAATACTTACCACTGCCCCGCTCCTGCTTCTTCTGCTGCTGCTGCTGCTCCGTCAGTCTGGCCGCCCGCTCCTCTCTATGGGAGAGACGTCAATGACGTCTCTCCCATAGCGCCGCACAGACACTAGAGGTCAATAACGACCTCTAGTGTCTGTGCCTGGAGCCGGCTGCAGCGGACGCCAACGAACACAGCCCACGGCGTCTGCTGCAGCCGTGGAGCGGGGAGCGGAGTGCGGGCAGGCGGCGGTGCCTGCGGGGTGACTGCGGCCGCGCCCCCAGGCCGCAGCGCCCCGGGCAAAGGCACTGCTTGCCCGCACCAAGATCCGCTCCTGGGCATGCGTAATATATAGCAAGCCACACGGACAGCGAATAAAGTAGATGACGTATCTGCTGTGCCTGATATTATAAATCCTGCCAGAGTGCGGATGTATGAAGGTGCTACCCTTCCCCAGATAGCCGCATGTAACACAACCTGTACACTTATGGGTACCAGCTGGTTTCTTAAAAGATGTCACATCAGTTCTCATAACATAGGGGGTCATTCTGACCCGATCGCACGCTGCAGTTTATCGCAGCGGTGCAATCGGGTCTGAACTGCGTATGCACCGGCGCCGTAGTGCGCCGGCGCATGCCAGACAGCCGAAGTCCGTCGGGTCGCTACGATCGCCTCTGCCTGATTGACAGGCAGAAGCAGTCACTGGGTGGGAAGGGGGAAGGGTGGTCCGGCCAATGCAGGGTTGGCCGGACCGAATGGGGGCGGGCCGCAGTGGCCGCGTGACGTCCCACACAGCCACTGCAGGCCGGGGAGCGATGTGTAGCTCCCGGCCAGCACGCTAAAACTGCGCTGGTCGGGAGCTACTCTTGAAGTGCAAAGGCATAGCCACTGTGCGTTGCCTTTGCACTTCTGCAGGGGGGGGGGGGGGCACTGACATGCGGGGCGGGATAGCCCTGTGCTAGGCGTCCCTCCGCATGTCAATGTGAATGATCGTAGCTGTGCTAAATTTGGCACAGCTACGATCATCTCGGAATGACCCCCATAGTTATGGATATTTCTACTGTGGGAAAAGCAAGGCATAATCCAGCAATTTTTTTAAAGAGGGAAGCTCCGGATCCTGGCTAACAATAGGCCAGTGACGTTTAGCAGTCCTCATAATTTCCTTACTTGCCATTGAATAGGTATTGATAAATTTTAATGCTTCCATTTGCATGTCCTTACGTCTCATGACCAGAGTATCCTGACGTGGAATTGCCAATACTTTGGCGTTAGCCTGCTGTAGTGATGAATTTTTCAATCATTTGATTCATATTAGCCTTAGCTTCAATAAGTTCACTACAGATTTTGTGTACACTCAAAAGCTGTGAGAAGGGTATTATGTTCTACGTACTTGGAACCCAAGAGATTGGGTGGCAACTGAAGGGTTCCGAGTACAGATACGTGAAACTGCGAAAGAACTGAGAAACGCAGCTTCTCCTAACAAAGATCCCTGACTCCGTTGTCCTTCCCAGTGGTCGATTAATGCCTGCAAGACTATGGTTTCTCTAACGTCCTAAGTGGATGCTGGGGACTCCGTAAGGACCATGGGGAATAGCGGCTCCGCAGGAGACTGGGCACAAAAGTAAAAGCTTTAGGACTACCTGGTGTGCACTGGCTCCTCCCCGCATGACCCTCCTCCAAGCCTCAGTTAGATTTTTGTGCCCGAACGAGAAGGGTGCACACTAGGTGGCTCTCCTGAGCTGCTTAGTGAAAAGTTTAGTTTTAGGTTTTTTATTTTCAGTGAGACCTGCTGGCAACAGGCTCACTGCATCGAGGGACTAAGGGGAGAAGAAGCGAACTCACCTGCGTGCAGAGTGGATTGGGCTTCTTAGGCTACTGGACATTAGCTCCAGAGGGACGATCACAGGCCCAGCCATGGATGGGTCCCAGAGCCGCGCCGCCAGCCCCCTTACAGAGCCAGAAGACAGAAGAGGTCCGGAAAATCGGCGGCAGAAGACGTCCTGTCTTCAACAAGGTAGCGCACAGCACTGCAGCTGTGCGCCATTGCTCTCAGCACACTTCACACTCCGGTCACTGAGGGTGCAGGGCGCTGGGGGGGGGCGCCCTGAGACGCAATAAAACACCTTGGATGGCAAAAAATGCATCACATATAGCTCCTGGGCTATATGGATGAATTTAACCCCTGCCAAAATACATAGAAAAACGGGAGATAAGGCCGCCGATAAGGGGGCGGAGCCTATCTCCTCAGCACACTGGCGCCATTTTCCCTCACAGCTCCGTTGGAGGGAAGCTCCCTGGCTCTCCCCTGCAGTCACTACACTACAGAAAGGGTTAAAAAAGAGAGGGGGGGCACTAATTACGCGCAGTATTAAAGATACAGCAGCTATAAGGGGAAAAACACTTATATAAGGTTATCCCTGTATATATATAGCGCTCTGGTGTGTGCTGGCAAACTCTCCCTCTGTCTCCCCAAAGGGCTAGTGGGGTCCTGTCCTCTATCAGAGCATTCCCTGTGTGTGTGCTGTATGTCGGTACGTTTGTGTCGACATGTATGAGGAGAAAAATGATGTGGAGACGGAGCAGATTGCCTGTAATAGTGATGTCACCCCCTAGGGGGTCGACACCTGAGTGGATGAACTGTTGGAAGGAATTACGTAACAGTGTCAGCTCTGTATAAAAGACAGTGGTTGACATGAGACAGCCGGCTACTCAGCTTGTGCCTGTCCAGACGTCTCATAGGCCGTCAGGGGCTCTAAAGCGCCCGTTACCTCAGATGGCAGATATAGACGCCGACACGGATACTGACTCCAGTGTCGACGGTGAAGAGACAAATGTGACTTCCAGTAGGGCCACACGTTACATGATTGAGGCAATGAAAAATGTTTTACACATTTCTGATAATACGAGTACCACCAAAAAGGGGTATTATGTTCGGTGAGGAAAAACTACCTGTAGTTTTCCTGAATCTGAGAAATTAAATGAGCTGTGTGATGATGCGTGGTTTTCCCCCGATAACAACTGATAATTTCTAAAATGTTATTGGCATTATATCCTTTTCCGCCAGAGGTTAGGGTGCGTTGGGAAACACCCCCTAGGGTGGATAAAGCGCTCACACGCTTGTAAGAACAAGAGCTCTACCCTCTCCTGAGATGGCCGCCCTTAAGGATCCTGCTGATAGAAAGCAGGAGGGCATCCTAAAAGGTATTTACACACATACTGGTGTTATACTGCGACCAGCAATCGCCTCAGCCTGGATGTGCAGTGCTGGGTTGGCGTGGTCGGATTCCCTGACTGAAAATATTGATACCCTAGATAGGGACAGTATATTATTGCCTATAGAGCATTTAAAAGATGCATTTCTATATATGCGTGATGCACAGCGGAATATTTGCCGACTGGCATCAAGTCTAAGTGCGTTGTCCATTTCTACCAGTAGAGGGTTATGGACACGACAGTGGTCAGGTGATGCGGATTCCAAACGGCATTTGGAAGTATTGCCTTATTAAGGGGAGGAGTTATTTGGGGTCGGTCTTTCAGACCTGGTGGCCACGGCAACAGCTGGGAAATCCACGTTTGTACCCCAGGTCGCCTCTCAACATGAGAAGACGCCGTATTATCAGGCGCAGTCTTTTCGTGGGCAAGCGGGCAAAAGGTTCCTCTTTTCTGCCCCGTGACAGAGGGAGAGGAAAAAGGCTGCAGAAATCAGCCAGTTCCCAGGAACAGAAACCCTCTCCCGCCTCTGCCAAGCCCTCAGTATGACGCTGGGGCTTTACAAGCAGAATCAGGCACGGTGGGGGCCCGTCTCAATGAATTTCAGTGCGCAGTGGGCTCACTCGCAAGTAGACCCCTGGATCCTTCAGGTGATATCTCAGGGGTACAAATTGGAATTCGAGACGTCTCCCCCTCGCCGTTTCCTAAAGTCGGCTTTACCGATGTCTCCTTCTGACAGGGAGACAGTTTTGGAAGCCATTCACAAGCTGTATTCCCAGCAGGTGATAATCAAGATACCCCTCCTGCAACAGGGAACGGGGTATTATTCCACACTGTTGTGGTACCGAAGCCGGACGGCTCGGTGAGACCGATTCTAAATCTAAAATCTTTGAACACTTACATACAGAGGTTCAAATTCAAGATTGAGTCACTCAGAGCAGTGATTGCGAACCTGGAAGAAGAGGACTACATGATGTCTCGGGACATCAAGGATGCTTACCTTCATGTCCAAATTTACCCTTCTCACCAAGGGTACCTCAGGTTTATAGTACAGAACTGTCACTATCAGTTTCAGACGCTGCCGTATGGATGGTCCACGGCACCCCGGGTCTTTACCAAGGTAATGGCCGAAATTGATGATACTCCTTCGAAGGAAGGGAATTTTAGTTATCCCTTACTTGGACGATTCCCTGATAAGGGTAAGATCCAGGGAACAGTTGGAGGTCGGTGTAGCACTATCTCAGGTAGTGTTGCGGCAGCACGATTGAATTCTCAATATTCCAAAATCGCAGCTGATTCCGACGACTCGTCTTCTGTTCTTAGGGATGATCCTGGACACAGTTCAGAAAAAGGTGTTTCTCCCGGAGGAGAAAGTCAGGGAGTTATCCGAGCTAGTCGGGAACCTCCTATAACCGAGCCAAGTCTCAGTACATCAATGAGATGGTTCTGGGAAAAATGGTGGCTTCTTATGAAGCAATCCCATGCGGCAGATTCCACGCAAGAACCTTCCAGTGGGACCTGCTGGACAAATGGTCCGGGTCGCATCTTCAGATGCATCAGCGGATAACCCTGTCACCAAGCACAAGGGTGTCTCTCCTGTGGTGGTTGCAGAGTACTCATCTTCTAGAGGGCCGCACATTCAGGACTGGGTCCTGGTGACCACGGTTGCCAGCCTGCGAGGCTGGGGAGCAGTCACACAGGGAAGGAATTTCCAGAGCTTATGGTCAAGCCTGGAGACATCACTTCACATAAATATCCTGAAGCTAAGGGCCATTTACAATGCTCTAAGCTCAGCGAGACCTCTACTTCAAGGTCACCCGAAGTTGATCCATTCGGACAACATCACGGCAGTCACCCACGTAAACAGACAGGGTGACACAAGAAGCAGAAGGGAAATGGCAGAAGCTGCAAGGATTCTTCGCTGGGCGGAAAATCATGTGATAGCACTGTCAGCAGTATTCATTCCGGGAGTGGACGACCTCCACCCGGGAGAGTGGGGACTTCACCCAGAAGTCTTCCACATGTTTATAAAACTCGACAAGTATTGCGCCAGGTCAAGGGACCCTCAGGCAATAGCTGTAGACGCTCTGGTAACACAGTGGGTGTACCAGTCAGTGTATGTGTTCCCTCCTCTGCCTCTCATAACCAAGGTACTGAGAATTATAAGATGGAGAGGAGTAAGCACTATATTCGTGGCTCCGGATTGGCCAAGAAGGACTTGGTAACCGGAACTTCAAGAGATGCTCACGGAGGATCCGTGGCCTCTACCTCTAAGAAGGGACCTGCTCCAGCAAGGACCCTGTCTGTTCCAAGACTTACCGCGGCTGCGTTTAACGGCAGGGCGGTTGAACGCCGGATCCTGAAGGAAAAAGGCATTCCGGATGAAGTCATCCCTATCCTGATCAAAGCCAGGAAAGATATAACCGCAAAACATTATCACCGCATTTGGCGAAAATATGTTGCGTGGTGCGAGGCCAGTAAGGCCCCGACGGAGGAATTTTCAACTAGGTCGATTCCTACATTTCCTGCAAACAGGAGTGTCTATGGGCCTGAAATGGAGGTCCATTAAGGTTCAAATTTCGGCCCTGTCAATTTTCATCCAAAAAGAACTAGCTTCAGTCCCTGAAGTTCAGACGTTTGTAAAAGGGGTACTGTATATACAGCCTCCTTTTGTGCCTCCAGTGGCACCTTGGGATCTAAATGTAGTTTTTGGGTTCCAAAAGTCACATTGGTTTGAACCACTTAAATATGTGGAGTTAAAATATCTCACATGGAAAGTGGTCATGCTGTTGGCCCTTGCCTGGGCCAGGTGCGTGTCAGAATTGGGGCTTTATCCTGTAAAAGCCCTCATCTGATTTTCCATTCGGACAGGGCGGAATTGAGGACTTGTCCTCAGTTTCTCCCTAAGGTGGCTTTCAGCGTTTCACCTGAATCAACCTATTGTGGTGCCTGCGACTACTAGGGACTTGGAGGACTCCAAGTTGCTGGACGTTGTCAGAGCCCTGGAAATATAGGTTTCCAGGACGGCTGGAGTCAGAAAATCTGACTCGTTGTTTATTCTGTATGCACCCAACAAGCTGGGTGCTCCTGCTTCTAAGCAGACTATTGCTCGTTGGATTTGTAGTACAATTCAGCTTGCACATTCTGTGGCAGGCCTGCCACAGTCAAAATCTGTAAAAGCCCATTCCACAAGGAAGGTGGGCTCATCTTGGGCGGCTGCCCGAGGGGTCTCGGCTTTACAACTTTGCCGAGCAGCTACTTGGTCAGGAGCAAATACGTTTGTAAAATTCTACAAATTTGATACCCTGGCTGAGGAGGACCTGGAGTTCTCTCATTTGGTGCTGCAGAGTCATCCGCACTCTCCCGCCCGTTTGGGAGCTTTGGTATAATCCCCATGGTCCTTACGGAGTCCCCAGCATCCACTTAGGACGTTAGAGAAAATAAGAATTTACTTACCGATAATTCTATTTCTCGTAGTCCGTAGTGGATGCTGGGCGCCCATCCCAAGTGCGGATTGTCTGCAATACTGGTACATAGTTATTGTTACCAAAAAAATCGGGTTATTATTGTTGTGAGCCATCTTTTCAGAGGCTCCTCTGTTATCATGCTGTTAACTGGGTTCAGATCACAGGTTGTACGGTATGATTGGTGTGGCTGGTATGAGTCTTACCCGGGATTCAAAATCCTTCCTTATTGTGTGCGCTCGTCCGGGCACAGTATCCTAACTGAGGCTTGGAGGAGGGTCATGGGGGGAGGAGCCAGTGCACACCAGGTAGTCCTAAAGCTTTTACTTTTGTGCCCAGTCTCCTGCGGAGCCGCTATTCCCCATGGTCCTTACGGAGTCCCCAGCATCCACTACGGACTACGAGAAATAGAATTATCGGTAAGTAAATTCTTATTTTCTTGTGCCCACAGCACCCGCGTTTGAATGGGCGAATTAGGTCTGCCCAGACTCCGATGCCCCCCGGTCTTAATAGGAGACAAGGCGTTAACCGAGGCCAAGGAGAACAAGGGGAAAACTAAGACTGATACGACTAAAACGGAGAAGGATACAAAAAATAACAAAGAAGTATATGTGCGACGCGGCCCCCTTGGACAACAGCAAATCAAGCAATGCAGCCTAACGCCCAAATATGAACCCGTCGTGATAAGGCGAGGACAGCAATGCGGAAACCTCAGCAAAAATGACACAACCAAAAACGGATAAAGAAAATATGGCTTCAGCCATAAAGTGCGAATAAGCCTCTACTCACGACACCATGAAAGGTGTGCACAGGAAACAACCGGAACCCAGAAGCTTCGGATACCAGACCACTCTGCTAGAGAGCCCCTTGGAGGTCAGCAGGAAATTATCCCTTGGACAGGACCCAGGGAACTGGACACAGGAGTACACCAGCTGGATGCAGGAACACACCAGAGGCAGGAAGACAGGCTCCAGAGGAAGCTATTACTGTTGAGGCTGCACCATCCTGGCTCCCATAAAAAGGTCCTGCTGACCAATCATGGAATCACCAGTCAGGCCAGCCCCCCGGACCCTAATTGCCCCAGCTGCTATGTGGCGCGCTGAGTGTGGCGTCCCTTAATAACAGCCGGGACTGCAGTGCAGGGCGGCTGCCTGGCGTCTCCAGTTGCTAGGCAACCAGCCAGGAACAGAAAGTCAGCGGTGGAAGTGACTCGCCGGGCCCGTTGCCTAGTAATGGCCGGCCGCCGGCGCGACCCGGCGCTGCTGACAGTACCTTCTCCTTGTGCAGGGGTTAAGAAACCCCTAAATCCAGGTTTATGAGGAAATTCCTGAAAAAACATCTTTTTTTAGTTTCGGGGCATGCAAATCCCTGTCCCGGACCCAAGATCTCTCTTCTGGGCTGTACCCCTTCCAATGGACCAGAAAATACAGCAGACCACAGGAAAATTTAGAATCCAAAACTTTTTCCACCAGGAATTCCTTTTGGCCTTGAACATCCACAGGAGGTCTACCCTGAATAATTATCAGAGAAAATTTCCTGGAAAGGACACATGGCTTGAGCAGAGAACAATTATTATTATTAACAGTTTCTTATATAGCGCAGCATATTCCGTTGCGCTTTACAATTAGAACAACAGTAATAGAACAAAACTGGGTAAAAACAAACAGATATAGAGGTAGGAAGGCCCTGCTCGCAAGCTTACAATCTATAGGGAAATAGGCATAGATACACAAGGATTGATGCTACCTATTGCATAATGGTCCACCAGATTGCTAGGTTCTTAATGGGTTGTATGATGATACCCCACAAAGTTGGCCAAGTGTCAGGAGGGTGTGAGACTAAAGAAAGACAAGATATGTGATGTTATGAATACTCTACAGAGGATGCAATTAGATAGGGAAGCACTGAAGGTTATGTGGGTGGGTCTGGAATTTGATAGGCTTGTCTGCAGAGGTGAGTTTTCAGGGAACATTTAAAGGTTTGGAGACTAGGGGGGTCATTCCGAGTTGTTCGCTCGCAAGCGGAATTTAGCAGATTTGCTCATGCTAAGCCGCCGCCTACTGGGAGTGAATCTTAGCATCTTAAAATTGCGAACGATGTATTCGCAATATTGCGATTACACACCTCGTAGCAGTTTCTGAGTAGCTTCAGACTTACTCGGCATCTGCGATCAGTTCAGTGCTTGTCGTTCCTGGTTTGACGTCACAAACACACCCAGCGTTCGCCCAGACACTCCCCCGTTTCTTCGGCCACTCCTGCGTTTTTTCCGGAAACGGTAGCGTTTTTTCCCACACGCCCATAAAACGGCCTGTTTCCGCCCAGTAACACCCATTTCCTGTCAATCACATTACGATCGCCAGAACGATGAAAAAGCCGTGAGTAAAAATCCTAACTGCATAGCAAATTTACTTGGCGCAGTCGCAGTGCGGACATTGCGCATGCGCATTAAGCGGAAAATCGCTGCGATGCGAAGATTTTTACCGAGCGAACAACTCGGAATGACCCCCTAGAGGCGAGTCTTACTGTGCGTGGGAGGGCATTCCACAGAGTGGGTGAAGCCCGGATAAAGTCCTGTAATTTTGAGTGTGAACAAGTAATGCGTGTGGATGAGAGACGTAGATCTTGTGCAGAGCGGAGAGGTCGGGTAGGGAGATATTTTGAGATGAGTGAAGAGATGTATGTTGGTGCAGTTTGGTTAATAGCCTTGTATGTGAGTAAAAGTATTTTATATTTAATACGGTAGAATACCGGTAACCAATGGAGGGACTGACAGAGCGGATCTGCAGACGATGAACGTCTGGCAAGGAAGATTAGCCTCGCAGCTGCATTCAAAATGGATTGTAGTGGTGAGAGCCTATGTTTGGGAAGACCGGTCAGGAGACTATTACAATAATAAATGCGGGAGATAATGAGAGCATGGATTAGAGTTTTTGCTGTGTCTTGTGTAAGATATGGTCGTATTTTGGATATGTTTCTTAGGTGTATGTGATCTTGAGACAGATTGAATGTGGGTAACAAAGGACAGTTCAGAGTCAAGAATGACACCTAGGCAGTGAGCTTGTTGGGTAGGGATGATTGCAGAGTTCTCACCAGTGATAGAGATATCAGGTTGGAAACTACTATTGGCTGGTGGAAATATAATGAATTCTGTTTTGGAAATATTAAGTTTGAGGTGGCAGAAAGGCATTCAGTGACACGGCCCAATACAGATGGTGACAAATCAGGGGAGGATAGGTAGATTTGAGTATCATCCGCATACAGATGGTACTGAAATCCAAAAGAGTTGATTAGTTTGCCAAGAGATGTGGTATAGATAGAGAAAAGCAGAGGACCTAGGACTGAGCCTTGCGGTACTCCAACTGAGAGAGGTAGCGAAGGAGAGGTGGAATCAGAGAAACGAACACTGAAGGAGCGATTAGATAGGTAGGATGAGAACCAAGAAAGGGCTGTGTCCTGAATAGCTAGGGATTGTAGTGTTTGTATGAGAAGAGAGTGGTCAACAGTGTCAAAAGCAGCAGAGAGATCAAGGAGAATAAGTAGAGAGTAATGTCCTTTAGATTTAGCAGTGACCAAATCATTCACTACCTTAGTCAGTGCTGTCTCTGTGGAGTGTTGGGCACGAAATCCTGACTGAAGTGGGTCCAGTAGGCTGTGTGAGTTAAGAAAGTGTGTGAGGCGAGTGTAGGCTAGTCTCTCAAGTAGCTTGGAGGGGCATGGGAGCTGAGAGATGGGACGATAGTTAGAGAGAGAGTTCGGGTCAGAGTTTTGTTTTTTCAGAATGGGAGTAATCACTGCATGCTTGTATAGAGAAGGAAAGATACCAGTAGACAGGGAGAGATTACAGATTTTCGTTAAGGCTGGGATGAGCACAGTAGACAGAGCTTTACTAATTTGTGAGGGTATAGAGTCAAGGGGAGAGGTATTAGAGTAGGCAGATGAAAAAAGTGCAGATACTTCATCTTCATTTGTAGGATCAAAGGAAGAGAAGGTGTTAGAGGGTTCAGGCAGGGAATTGAGCAGGTCACTTGCTGTGGAAGAGCATACCATTTCATTTCGGATCTTGTCAATCTTGTCCTTGAAATAGGAAGCAAGATCTTGCGCACTGACAGTGGCTGGTGGGTTAGGTGAGGGAGGGACAAGAAGTGATTTAAATGTATTAAAAAGTCGCTTGGGGTTAGAGGCTTGAGCAGAGATGAGAGATTGAAAATATGTTTGTTTGGCAGTGTCCAGAGCATTACGATAAGATTGGTAGGTGGTCTTATATGTGAGAAAGTCACTTGAACTATGAGATTTATGCCACTGGCGTTCAACTTTACGTGAGAGTTTTTGCAAGTGTCTAGTGTATTTAGAGTGCCACGGTTGACATCTAAGTCTACGTGGTGTGTGTGATGGGTAGCTGGAGCCACTTCATCAAGTGCTGTTTCTAGAGTTTGGTTAAGGTGTGACACAGCAGTCTCTGGAGAGGTGAATGTAGAAATTGGTGAGAGCAGTGGTTGCAGAAAGGTAGATAGTTGTTGAAAATTAATAGCGTTAATATTTCTGCGGGTAAGAGGTGTCCTTGTAGACTTTATGGACATTGAGTTTGAAGTAATGGAGGAGAGCATGCAGGTGATAAGGTTGTGATCTGAGAGAGGGAAAGGAGTGTTAGTGAGTTTTAGAAACAGAGCATAGTCACTCCTCTGCCCACCTCCACCTCGTCTCCCTTCCTCACTCTCTGCTCTTGACTTTGCCACTTACTTCACATCCAAAATTGACTCCATACGTCAGGACATCACATCACACCAGAACATCAGTAACCAGCCTTCTCCCATCCCTTACCAACCCTCCCCATCCCTCGCACCAACTCTGTTATCTTTCTCCCATGCATCTGGAGAGTAAGTCATGGCCCTCATTCGTTCCTGTCCCCTCACCACCTCCCCACTTGACCCTATCCCCTCCCGCCTCCTCTGCTACCTCTCTTCTTCTGCTTGTTCCCATCTTTCCCACCTTCTCAATCTCTCCCTCTCATCAGGCACTGTCCCCTCTGCCTTCAAGCACGCACTCATCTCTCCTATTCTTAAAAAACCTACCCTTGATCCAAACACTCTCTCCAACTACCGACCCATCTCTCTCCTCCCTTTTGCCTCCAAACTCCTTGAGCGTATTGTCTACAACCGCCTTACTTCCTTTCTTTCCTCACACTCACTGCTTGACCCATTCCAGTCTGGCTTCCGTCCTCTCCACTCCACTGAAACTGCCCTTACAAAAGTATGCAATGACCTCCATGCTGCTAAATCTAAGGGACACTACTCTCTACTTATTCTACTTGATCTCTCTGCTGCTTTTGACACTGTGGACCATCCTCTCCTACTGCAAATCCTTCACTCCATTGGTCTGCGTGACACTGCCCTCTCTTGGTTGTCGTCCTACCTTTCTGACCGTTCATTCTCTGTCTCCTCTCATGACTCCACCTCCCCCTCACTTCCACTAACTGTAGGGGTACCCCTAGGTTCTGTCCTTGGTCCTCTTCTCTTCTCTCTCTATACGTCCTCACTAGGTAAGCTCATTAGTTCTTTTGGTTTCCAATATCATCTCTATGCTGATGACACTCAAATCTATCTTTCCTCTCCAGACCTCTCCCCTACTCTCCTCACTCGTATCTCCAACTGTCTCTCTGCTATCTCTTCCTGGATGTCCCAGCGCTTTCTTAAACTTAACATGTCTAAGACCGAGCTGATCATCTTCCCTCCCTCCCGCATAACCTCACCTCCTACAATCTCATTATCTATTGATGGCACTACTATCTCCTCTACCCCCCAAGTGCGCTGTCTTGGAGTAATCCTTGACTTCTCCCTCTCCTTCAAACCACACATTCAGCACCTCTCACAAACCTGCCATTTTCATCTAAAAAATATTTCCAGGATGCTACTAAGACTCTTATCCACTCACTGGTCATCTCCAGACTGGACTGCTGTAATCTCCTCCTGACTGGCATTCCTGACAAATACCTCTCTCCACTCCAATCTATCCTCAATGCTGCTGCCCGGCTCATTTTCCTCACCAAATGCACTACAGTACGTCCACCTCTCCTCTCTTACTAGACCTTCACTGGCTCCCCTTCCCTTTCAGAATCCATTTCAAGCTTCTCACACTTGCTTACAAAGCCCTCACCCACTCCTCTCCCATCTACATCTCTGATCTTATCTCGCTTTACACTCCCACCCGTCCTCTTCGCTTTGCTAATGCTCGCCGACTCTCCTGCCTACGGATTACTTCCTCCCACTCCTACCTCCAAGATTTTTCACATGCTGCACCACTTCTCTGGAATTCCCTACCTCTCCCCCTCAGACTCTCCACCTCTCTACAAAACTTCAAACGGGCTCTCAAGACCCACTTCTTCACCAAACCCAGCCAAATCTCATCCTAAACCTCTGTTCCACGCTCTCTATGTACCCCATCTGTCTCACCCCTGTCTGTCTACCCCTCCCCTTTAGAATGTAAGCTCTCACGAGCAGGGCCCTCTTCCCTCATGTGCTTACCCTTTTCTTACTTTAATAATCTTCAGCTGCACCAAATCCAGCAGTCTTCTGCCACCTGATACTTATTCCAGTGTCATCTGCTGATGTAGCTATGTTTATTTACCCTGTACTTGTCCTATATTGTCGTCAACTGTAAGTTGCTGTTTTCTTGTTTGATTACTTGTTTATGTACTCTGTAATTGGGCGCTGCGGAACCCTTGTGGCGCCATATAAATAAAGGATAATAATAAATAATAATAGTCTGGTGAATACAAGATCAAGGCAGTGGCCCTCCTGATGAGTAGGGGAGTCAGTCCATTGGGAGAGGCCAAGAGAGGAGGTTAGAGAGAGTAGTTTAGAGGCATGGGGAGATTGTGGACTGTCAATAGAGAGATTTAAATCGCCCATAATGATGGTGGAGATGTCAGAGGATTGAAAGTGAGGGAGCCAAGCAGAAAAATCTTCCAGAAACTTCTTGGGTTGCCCAGGTGGGCGATAGATAGCTGCAATATGCAGAGAGAAAGGGGTGAAAATCCTAATAGAGTGTACTTCAAAGGATGTAAATGTGTGTGAGGGAACAGGTGGTAAAACGATGTGCGTGTAACATTTGGACAGTAATATTCCAACACCACCTCCTTTAATGTTACCAGGCCTGGGGGTGTGTGTGAAGTGGAGGCCACCATGTGACAGTGCTGCAGGGGACGCAGTGTCTGATTGTGTGAGCCATGTTTTTGTTATGGCTAGCATATTGAATTTTTTTGCTATGAAAAGGTCATAAATAGCTGTTAATTTGTTGCAAACAGAGCGTGCATTCCATAAAGCACATTTTAGTGACTTGGAGGTAGATGGGAGACATGTGATGTTGATAAGGTTTGTTGGTTTTATATTCCGTTGTGAATCAGCTGAATGTGAGCGTGGTATGTGGATGGGACCTGGATTTGGGGATATGTCACCAGCTAGTAGAAGCAGAAGAAGAGAGAGATAGGTACAGTTGGGGGAGGTATGTGATAGTTTTGTATGGTGACAGGTTGAGGATGTGACAGTTAGTGTACATAGATAGGTTAAAAGCTCATAAGTGTTAATTAGTGATGAGCGGGTTCGGTTCCTCGGAAACCGAATCCCCCCGAACTTCACCCATTTTACACGGGTCCGAGGCATACTCGGATTTTCCCGTATGGCTCGGTTAACCCGAGCGCGCCCGAACGTCATCATCCCGCTGTCGGATTCTCGCGAGATTCGGATTCTATATAAGCAGCCGCGCGTCGCCGCCATTTTCACTCTTGCATTGGAAATGTTAGGGAGAGGACGTGGCTGGCGTCCTCTCCATTTATTAATCTTGAATTCTTGATGCAAAAATATTTGTGCTTATTGCTTAATTGTGGGGACTGGGGAGCAGCTGTATTATATAGGAGGAGTACAGTGCAGAGTTTTGCTGACAGTGACCACCAGTATACGTTGTCTGCCTGAAAAACACTCCATATCTGTGCTCAGTGTGCTGCATATATCTGTGCTCACACCAGTGGCGGATTTAGCGGGTGGGCGATTAGGGATGGAGGCCGAGTCCCGCCGCGGTGTTGGGAACGGGGTGGAGAGCGGTGCAGTGCGGCGGGGGAAGGGGAGAGAGAGAGCGTCCTGACGCGCATACAGCAGCCTCTGTCCTGACCACGCCCCCTCCTCCCTGTATGCGTGTCAGGACGCTCTCTCTCTCTCCCCGTCCCCCGCCGCGCTGCACCGCTCTCCACCCCGTTCCCAACACCGCGGCGGGACCCGGCCTCCATCCGACTCCTCATGCTGCTGGCTGCTGCGGACAAAATATGAGTAGGTGGCCAGGAGGACATCAGAGAATGTAATAATTGTTTCCTTATTATTTCTATATACAAACTATCCAGCTATTCATATGCACATCATTTTCTAGGTATGCACTGTAGAGATCCCTCGCTGCCCCAGTGTAAGTTAATTAGGGGGTAGGATTCCCCTTGCCCCCAGTGCCTGCATTATTTTGGCTCATTCAGTGTACTGTAATGTGAATTTCGTGTGATTGCCAATCAATGTTGCCAGGATTTGTAGTATTGTTCTCTTCTGCAAACGCAGGAAACATGAAAGCTCTTTCCTGGCTCATTCAGTGTACTGTAATGTGAATTTCGGCTCATTCTACGTGCTGTAATGTGAATTTCGACTCATACAGTGTGCTATGATGTGAATTTCGTCTCATTCTGCGTGCTATAACGTGAATTTTGGCTCATTCTGCGTGCTATAACGTGAATTTTGGCTCATACAGTGTGCTATAACGTGAATTTCGTCTCATTCAGTGTGCTATGATGTGAATGTCGGCTCATTCTGCGTGCTATAATGTGAATTTCGGCTCATACTGTGTGCTATAATGTGAACTTTGGCTCATTCTGCGTGCTATAATGTGAATTTCGGCTCATTCTGCGTGCTATAATGTGAATTTCGGCTCATTCTGCATGCTATAATGTGAATTTCGGCTCATTCAGTGTGCTATAATGTGAATTTCGGCTCATTCAGTGTGCCATGATGTGAATTTCGTCTCATTCTGCGTGCTATAACGTGAATTTTGGCTCATTCTGCGTGCTATAATCTGAATTTTGGCTCATTCTGCGTGCTATAATGTGAATTTCGGCTCATTCTGCATGCTATAATGTGAATTTCGGCTCATTCAGTGTGCTATAATGTGAATTTCGGCTCATTCAGTGTGCTATGATGTGAATTTCGTCTCATTCTGCATGCTATAACGTGAATTTTGGCTCATTCTGCGTGCTATAATGTAAATTTTGGCTCATTCTGCGTGCTATAATGTGAATTTCGGCTCATTCAGTGTGCAATAATGTGAATTTCGTCTCATTCAGTGTGCTATGATGTGAATTTCGTCTCATTCTGCGTGCTATAACGTGAATTTTGGCTCATTCTGCGTGCTATAATGTGAATTTTGGCTCATTCTGCATGCTATAATGTGAATTTCGGCTCATTCTGCGTGCTATAATGTGAATTTCGGCTCATTCAGTGTGCTATAATGTGAATTTCGGCTCATTCAGTGTGCTATAATGTGAATTTCGGATCATACAGTGTGCTATAATGTGAATTTCGGCTCATTCTGTGTGCTGTAGAAACAGAATTTGTCGGCAGATAAGAACCACTTGGCCCATCTAGTCTGCCCCCTTTTTTTTTTTTTTACATTATTTTTATCTCTAACCTTATCTGATCCTTATTTCTTTCTAAGAATATCCTTATGTCTATCCCATGCATGTTTAAATTGCCCTACTGTCTTAGCCTCTACCACCCCTGATGGAAGGAATGGCGATTCGCCAGTCTGTATCACCAGTGCGCAGGGTTCTCTCCACTAACTGGCAACATTTTATTAGTAATGGCAACAATAGGAAATTTTAGAAGCGAACGGCAAGGGCATTACTAAGTGGGAGGGGCTATGATTAGGGGGAGGAGTCATAATTCTTTAACCGCCCCCCCCTAAAAGTTTAGATCCGCCACTGGCTCACACTGCTTAATTGTGGGGACTGGGGAGCAGCTGTATTATATAGGAGGAGTACAGTGCAGAGTTTTGCTGACAGTGACCACCAGTATACGTTGTCTGCCTGAAAAACACTCCATATCTGTGCTCAATGTGCTGCATATATCTGTGCTCACACTGCTTTATTGTGGGGACTGGGGACCACCAGTATATTATATAGGAGGAGTACAGTGCAGAGTTTTGCTGACAGTGACCACCAGTATACATTGTCTGCCTGAAAAACACTCCATATCTGTGCTCAGTGTGCTGCATATATCTGTGCTCACACTGCTTTATTGTAGGGACTGGGGACCAGCAGTATTATATAGGAGGAGTACAGTGCAGGGTTTTGCTGACAGTGACCACCAGTATATATAGCAGTACGGTACGGAAGGCCACTGCTCTACCTACCTCTGTGTCATCAAGTATACTATCCATCTAGATTCTATACCTGTGGTGCATTTAAGTTTTGCAGTTTGCTGACAGTGACCACCAGTATATATAGCAGTACGGTACGGAAGGCCACTGCTCTACCTACCTCTGTGTCGTCAAGTATACTATCCATCTAGATTCTATACCTGTAGTGCATTTTAGTTTTGCAGTTTGCTGACAGTGACCACCAGTATATAGAGCAGTACGGTACGGAAGGCCACTGCTCTACCTACCTCTGTGTCGTCAAGTATACTATCCATCCATACCTGTGGTGCATTTCAGTTATGCGCAGTATATATAGTAGTAGGCCATTGCTATTGATACTGGCATATAATTCCACACATTAAAAAATGGAGAACAAAAATGTGGAGGTTAAAATAGGGAAAGATCAAGATACACTTCCACCTCGTGCTGAAGCTGCTGCCACTAGTCATGGCCGAGACGATGAAATGCCATCAACGTCGTCTGCCCAGGCCGATGCCCAATGTCATAGTAGAGAGCATGTAAAATCCAAAAAACAAAAGTTCAGTAAAATGACCCAAAAATCAAAATTGAAAGCGTCTGATGAGAAGCGTAAACTTGCCAATATGCCATTTACGACACAGAGTGGCAAGGAACGGCTGAGGCCCTGGCCTATGTTCATGGCTAGTGGTTCAGATTCACATGAGGATTGAAGCACTCATCCTCTTGCTAGAAAAATGAAAAGACTTAAGCTGGCAAAAGCACAGCAAAGAACTGTGCGTTCTTCTAAATCACAAATCCCCAAGGAGAGTCCAAGTGTGTCGGTTGCGATGCCTAACCTTCCCAACACTGGACGGAAAGAGCTTGCGCCTTCCACCATTTGCACGCCCCCTGCAAGTGCTGGAAGGAGCACCCGCAGTCCAGTTCCTGATAGTCAAATTGAAGATGTCACTGTTGAAGTACACCAGGATGAGGATATGGGTGTTGCTGGCGCTGGGGAGGAAATTGACAAGGAGGATTCTGATGGTGAGGTGGTTTGTTTAAGTCAGGCACCCGGGGAGACACCTGTTGTCCGTGGGACGAATATGGCCATTGACATGCCTGGTCAAAATACAAAAAAATCACCTCTTCGGTGTGGAATTATTTCAACACAAATGCGGACAACAGGTGTCAAGCCGTGTGTTGCCTTTGTCAAGCTGTAATAAGTAGGGGTAAGGACGTTAACCACCTAGGAACATCCTCCCTTATACGTCACCTGGTCCGCATTCATCAGAAGTCAGTGACAAGTTCAAAAACTTTGGATGACAGCGGAAGCAGTCCACTGACCACTAAATCCCTTCCTCTTGTAACCAAGCTCCTGCAAACCACACCACCAACTCCCTCAGTGTCAATTTCCACCTTACACAGGAAAGCCAATAGTCCTGCAGGCCATGTCACTGGCAAGTCTGACGAGTCCTCTCCTGCCTGGGATTCCTCCGATGCATCCTTGAGTGTAACGCCTACTGCTGCTGGCGCTGCTGTTGTTGCTGCTGGGAGTCGATCGGCATCCCAGAGGGGAAGTCGGAAGACCACTTGTACTACTTCCAGTAAGCAATTGACTGTCCAACAGTCCTTTGCGAGGAAGATGAAATATCACAGCAGTCATCCTGCTGCAAAGTGGATAACTCAGGTCTTGTCAGCCTGGGTGGTGAGAAACGTGGTTCCGGTATCCACCGTTAATTCACAGGCAACTAGAGACTTGATTGAGGTACTGTGTCCCCGGTACCAAATACCATCTAGGTTCAATTTCTCCAGGCAGGCGATACCGAAAATGTACACAGACTTCAGAAAAAGAGTCACCAGTGTCCTAAAAAATGCAGTTGTACCCAATGTCCACTTAACCACGGACATGTGGACAAGTGGAGCAGGGCAGACTCAGGACTATATGACTGTGACAGCCCACTGGGTAGATGTATTGCCTCCCGCAGCAAGAACAGCAGCGGCGGCACCAGTAGCAGCATCTCGCAAACGCCAACTCGTTCCTAGGCAGGCTACGCTTTGTATCACCGCTTTCCATAAGACGCACACAGCTGACAACCTCTTACGGAAACTGAGGAACATCATCGCAGAATGGCTTACCCCAATTGGACTCTCCTGGGGATTTGTGACATCGGACAACGCCACCAATATTGTGCGTGCATTACATCTGGGCAAATTCCAGCACGTCCCATGTTTTGCACATACATTGAATTTGGTGGTGCAGAATTATTTAAAAAACGACAGGGGTGTGCAAGAGATGCTGTCGGTGGCCCGAAGAATTGCGGGCCACTTTCGGCATTCAGCCACCGCGTGCCGAAGACTGGAGCACCACCAAACACTCCTGAACCTGCCCTGCCATCATCTGAAGCAAGAGGTGGTAACGAGGTGGAATTCAACCCTCTATATACTTCAGAGGATGGAGGAGCAGCAAAAGGCCATTCAAGCCTATACATCTGCCCACGATATAGGCAAAGGAGGGGGAATGCACCTGACTCAAGCGCAGTGGAGAATGATTTCAACGTTGTGCAAGGTTCTGCAACCCTTTGAACTTGCCACACGTGAAGTCAGTTCAGACACTGCCAGCCTGAGTCAGGTCATTCCCCTCATCAGGCTTTTGCAGAAGAAGCTGGAGACATTGAAGGAGGAGCTAAAACAGAGCGATTCCGCTAGGCATGTGGGACTTGTGGATGGAGCCCTTAATTCGCTTAACCAGGATTCACGGGTGGTCAATCTGTTGAAATCAGAGCACTACATTTTGGCCACCGTGCTCGATCCTAGATTTAAAACCTACGGTGTATCTCTCTTTCCGGCAGACACAAGTCTGCAGAGGTTCAAAGACCTGCTGGTGAGAAAATTGTCAAGTCAAGCGGAACGTGACCCGTCAACAGCTCCTCCTTCACATTCTCCCGCAACTGGAGGTGCAAGGAAAAGGCTAAGAATTCCGAGCCCACCCGCTGGCGGTGATGCAGGGCAGTCTGGAGCGAGTGCTGACATCTGGTCCGGACTGAAGGACCTGCCAACGATTACTGTCATGTCGTCTACTGTCACTGCATATGATTCTCTCACCATTGAAAGAATGGTGGAGGATTATATGAGTGACCGCATCCAAGTAGGCACGTCAGACAGTCCGTACGTATACTGGCAGGAAAAAGAGGCAATTTGGAGGCCCTTGCACAAACTGGCTTTATTCTACCTAAGTTGCCCTCCCTCCAGTGTGTACTCCGAAAGAGTGTTTAGTGCAGCCGCTCACCTTGTCAGCAATCAGCGTACGAGGTTACTTCCAGAAAATGTGGAGAAGATGATGTTCATCAAAATGAATTATAATCAATTCCTCCGTGGAGACATTCACCAGCAATTGCCTCCAGAAAGTACACAGGGACCTGAGATGGTGGATTCCAGTGGGGACGAATTAATAATCTGTGAGGAGGGGGATGTACACAGTGAAAGGGGTGAGGAATCGGAGGATGATGATGAGGTGGACATCTTGCCTCTGTAGAGCCAGTTTGTGCAAGGAGAGATTGATTGCTTCTTTTTTGGTGGGGGCCCAAACCAACCAGTCACAGTCATGTGGCAGACCCTGTCGATGAAATGATGGGTTCATTAAAGTGTGCATGTCCTGTTTATACAACATAAGGGTGGGTGGGAGGGCCCAAGGACAATTCCATCTTGCACCTTTTTTTCTTTCATTTTTCTTTGCATCATGTGCTGTTTGGGGACAATTTTTTTGAAGTGCCATACTGCCTGACACTGCAGTGCCACTCCTAGATGGGCCAGGTGTTTGTGTCGGCCACTTGTGTCGCTTAGCTTAGTCACACAGCGACCTTGGTGCGCCTCTTTTTTTCTTTGCATCATGTGCTGTTTGGGGACAATTTTTTTTGAAGTGCCATCCTGTCTGACACTGCAGTGCCTACGCCTAGATGGGCCAGGTGTTTGTGTCGGCCACTTGTGTCGCTTAGCTTAGTCACACAGCGACCTTGGTGCGCCTCTTTTTTTCTTTGCATCATGTGCTGTTTGGGGACAATTTTTTTGAAGTGCCATCCTGCCTGACACTGCAGTGCCACTCCTAGATGTGCCAGGTGTTTGTGTCGGCCACTTGTGTCGCTTAGCTTAGCCATCCAGCGACCTCGGTGCAAATTTTAGGACTAAAAATAATATTGTGAGGTGTGAGGTGTTCAGAATAGACTGAAAATAAGTGGAAATTATGGTTATTGAGGTTAATAATACTATGGGATCAAAATGACCCCCAAATTATATAATTTAAGCTGTTTTTAAGGGTTTTTTGTAAAAAACTCCCGAATCCGACAAAAAATTTTCAGGGAGGTTTTGCCAAAACGCGTCCGAATCCAAAACACGGCCGCGGAACCGAATCCAAAACCAAAACACAAAACCCGAAAAATGTCCGGTGCACATCACTAGTGTTAATAAGAGGGGAGTGGATTAATGAGGCTGCAATGTGTACAGAGCGATACATAACAGGAATAGTGAAGGACGATGTCATTTTATAGAGGATACCATGAAGTGCTATGAGGAAAAACAGTTTGTGGAACATGGTGTTTTTAAAGAGAAAAGTATAGATAGGAAAGTGCTTATGGAAAATGTTAGTTAAATGAAAGGTGTTGGAAATTTTAAGTGATTTCGGCAATTGCAGCCGAAAAACAACCGGATTGACCTTTTTGATAATAAGAAATGGCCCGATGAATCTAGGTCCCAGTTTAGCCGAAAGTTGTCAGAAATTGATGTTACGAGTTGACAACCACACCTTGTCTCCCACCTTAAAGGTGCATGGATGTCAGAACCTATCCGAAAAAAATTTCTCCTGGAAGGCAGCTTTCTTAAGAGCAAGGTGTACCTTCTTACAAATAGCTCTGAGGCAGGAAGTTAAGGCAAAGGAAGAAGATGGACAATTAGGAGTAAAGGAACTGGCTCTGGGATGAAAGCCAAGGACCGAAAAGAACGGAGACACCTTGGTGGATGAATAACAGGCTTTATTGTAAGAAAACTCAGCCAGGGGAAGATAATCCGACCAATCGTTCTGAAGCTTGGCAGTATAAAGACACAGATACTACTTCAGCAATTGGTTCACACGCTCCGTCTGCTCATTGGACTGTTGATGGTATCCCGAGGTTAAACTGAGTCTCATGTTTAACGAAGCACAAATGAGCTTCCAGAAACGGGCAATAAACTGCGGTCCCCGGTCTGAGACAATATCAATGGGTAATCCATGGAGCCTGAAAATATGGCGAAGGAACAAGACTGCCAGAACCTGAGCGGACGGCAATCGGGGTAAAGCAATTAAATTGGCCATCTTGCTAAATCGATCCACCACCACCCAGATCACATGAAAACTAGAAGAGAGTGGAAGATCCACCATGAAACCCATGGAAATGTGTGACCATGGCCTGACTGGAATAGCTAGAGGCATGAGCTGCCGAACGGGCAGAGACTGGGACACCTTGTGCCTGGCACATTCTTGGCAAGAGAGGACAAACTCCCTAACATCCTTGGATAGATTAGGTCACCACACTGAGCGAGAGAGTAACTCCAATGTTTTAGCAACACCAGGATGGCCAGCAACTTTGATATCGTGAAACTCGGCAAGGGCACTGCCTCTCAAGAACTCTGGAACAAAGAGACAGCTGACGGGAGTGTTTCTGGGAGCCTGCTGCTGAACCTGAATTAATTGAGTTTGTAAATCCTGTGTGAGGCCGGTCCGGATAGAGGATGCTGGAATAATAGGAGTGGCAGGAGAATGGTTATCGTGACAGGAAGAAAACAGCGTGACAGGGCATCGGCCTTGGTGTTCTTAGAACCGGGCCTGTAGGTGATGATGAAATTGAACCGACTAAAGAACATAGCCCAGCGAGCCTCCTGGGAGTTAAGCCGTTTAGCTGACTCAATGTACTGTAAAAATTATTGTGGTCTGCAAACACAGTGACGGTATGCTTTGCTCCCTCAAGCCAGTGCCTCCATTCCTCAAAAGCCCACTTGACCGCTAATAATTCTCTGTTACCAACGTCATAGTTGGTCTCCGCGGAGGAGAGTTTTTTGGACATGAATGCACAAGGATGCAACACCAAAGACTCGGGGTCTTCTTGAGACAAAATAGCTCCCACCCCAACCTCAGAGGCGTCTACCTCAACGATAAAAGGAAGATCAGGGTTGGGGTGTCTAAGGACAGGAGGTGAAACAAAGATCTGTTTTAAATCCTGGAAGGCACGCTCGGCTTGAGGCGACCACTTAGCCGGATCAGCACTCATTTTTGTCAATGCTACAATAGGGGCAACTAACTCGGAGAAAGAATTAATAAAACGTCTATAATAATTAGCAAAACCCAAAAACCTCTGAATAGCCTTCAACTTAGTGGGTTGAGCCCAATTCAAGACTACCTGGATTTTTTTATGTTCCATAAAAAACCCTTCCGGAGAAATAATATATCTTAAAAGGACACCTTAGTAATGTGAAAATCACATTTCTCCAACTTGGCATACAAGTGATTATCCCGCAATTTTTGAAGCACTTGCCGAACATAGAGAACATGCTGGTCCGGAGACTCAGAATAAATTGAGAAGTCATCTAAATAAACTACCACGAATTTCCCCAGGAAGTCGCGGAGGACATCATTTATAAGATCCTGAAACACAGCAGGAGCGTTAGACAGACCAAACGGCATCACAAGATATTCGTAGTGTCCAGACTGTGTACTAAAAGCCATCTTCCACTCATCCCCAGATCTTATTCGGATGAGGTCATATGCTCCACTAAAATGACCGCGGTGCGGAGTTGATCGAACAACACAGAAATGAGAGGTAAGGGGTAAGTGTTTTTGATAGAAATCTTATTCAGGGCCCGATAGTTGATGCATGGCCTAAGCGATCCGTCTTTTTCTTCAACAAAAGACCCCCCCGCACTCAAAGGGGACTTCGATGCCTAATAAACCCCTTTTTTAGGCACATAGTCGTCCATGGCCTTAGTCTCTGGGCCAGACAGTACATAGAGTCTCCCTTTTGGCAAAGTGGCACCAGGAATGAGGTCAATGGTGCAATCATAAGAACGGTGGGGTGGAAGGATGTCCGCATTACCCTTGGAAAAAACATCTGCGTAGTCCTGGTAAACTGAAGGAATAAGTTCTGAAGCAATAACAGCGACCCATAACGGATGAGAAATACACCTCTTAGAGCAGTTGGAACCCCGCCGTAACATTTCCCCAGATTGACAATCAATGGTTGGATTATGGATGGCAAGCCAGGGTGACAAGTAAAAAGGTGATTAGGGAAAGCCGCACAGGATCTTAAATTCAATATATGGTTGCTTCAGAGTTAAACTGATACTCATGGGGTATTGTTCCCCTTAATTTGTCAAATATATACCGTGTCCAATTGGTAGAAGAGATTTAGTGGTGCTTCCAAGGGTATAAAGACACGTGTAACAAAATGTTCTAAAGAAAAGAAAAGACAACCCTGGTAGGGAGCACTCTTATCTGAAGCAGTATTTGATTATCATTATAACATTATCTTAAAATTCATAATTTTATTCAATATGCCTTAAAATTAAAATTTCCATCACACATAAATATTTACAAGAAAAATAGTGATCATATGTGAAAATATGTAACAGCAATAAATATGATGTTAACTGACTAAACTTAATCAGAACCATATATACAGTATTGGGGTCCATCTGCGCAATGACCCCCCTGTAGTGCGTGATTTGATTAATTGCTTGCCCTACAATACCTGGTATTCCTGAGTGGTCTCCCACCGGGTACTGACCAGGCCCTTACTTTTTAGCTTCCAAAATCGGACGTGATTGGGCTTACAAAGTATGGTATGATTGTAGGGACTTAATATGCAATTATATAAAGCATGATGTAGTTTATTAAAAATTATATAATGTGACCATCATCTTATTGAATTTGTAGCCCATGTGTAATATTTAAGGGCAAGTGGTTTGAATCATCGGTCACAAATTGATGAATTTGAATTGAGTCACGTGTGAGGAGGTATGAGGCACAATGCCTGGCACAAAGGCCTATGATGCCATTTTTCTCCTAAGAAAAAAGCAACAACAGACACAACATCAAACAGCCATACAATAATAATGCCTGTATGGAAACAAGGTATTTATGTTAAGTCACAGAGATATGAGATAGAGAGGTATAAGGCACCAATGCTTTGAAAATAAATTGCTCCTGAGGGAATAGTAAACTCAATATCTAATGATCATATGGTAGTCATGCTTGTATAAGGAGATTGTTAGTTTCAATCACGTACTGCAGAGGTATGAGGTACATGTGCCTCAATTCCAGCAGATGTCAAAGTTAAATTGTTCACAATGGATACAAATGTCGATTGCTACAATTGCAATTCAAGTGCTAGATTATTGGGTTCCCAACCCTAATTACTGCTAATAACTGGTTACTATTTGTTCTTGGTAAAGGATAAGAAATACCCACTTAATTACCACAGCAGCTGGAAGGGGTTTGTCAGACCCCACAAAAATATAAACAATATAAAGAGAGTTACCAGCGCTATGAGTTGTATTAGCAATTCAATGAACCACTTGGATCAGTTGGATAAAAATTATTTTTTTAATTCATATAAAAAGCCGCATATGCCTAAATATTCAATCAATACATATACACATCAAAATTTAAAATAAATTGTAAACATTGGCTCTGAGATGTTAGTATTTCAATTTGCTGGTAGGAACCAAACCATTATTTAATGATCCCGGACTTTATATGCATAAGGATTCCCTCCTCCTTGTATGGCAATTGCACAGTCAGCTGGTATTAACCTGATGTTACCTCATACACAGTTCCACAGAACCACTATTCTGTGGAACTGTGTATGAGGTAACATCAGGTTAATACCAGCTGACTGTGCAATTGCCATACAAGGAGGAGGGAATCCTTATGCATATAAAGTCCGGGATCATTAAATAATGGTTTGGTTCCTACCAGCAAATTGAAATACTAACATCTCAGAGCCAATGTTTACAATTTATTTTAAATTTTGATGTGTATATGTATTGATTGAATATTTAGGCATATGCGGCTTTTTATATGAATTAAAAAATACATTTTTATCCAACTGATCCAAGTGGTTCATTGAATTGCTAATACAACTCAAAGCGCTGGTAACTCTCTTTATACTATTTGTTCTTAGCTGGAAAGATGCAGCGAAGAAAATTGTGGCTATTATACAGGTGTTACCTCCCTTCTTCTGTTCTCTCGTCTTGCCGAGCTGGTATAGGACGAGGAATGAGAGAGGGTAGGTACCCCTGACTTAGCCAGAAGAAAGAAAGAGGAGGTATTAAGCAAGGAGACCCCAGCAGGTACCCTCTGATGCCTCTCAAAAAGGTAGTGCAAAGGGTTAAACCTGCATATCAGTCCCTAATGCGGTACACTCCCAAAAAAGAAGGGGGTGAGAAGGGGGTGACCCAAGACTAGAGGCATGGCCGGACAATGGGTGAGAAAGAATTCAATCCTCTCAGAATGTAATGCACCCACAGTCAAATGCAATGGTGGGGTCTGATGGGTAATTGCCCCATTATAGAGAGAGGGCCACCATCCAGACCGCGCATGGTAATCGGCCTACTGAGCTGGAGCTGCGGAATTCCTAGAGTTTGAGCCCAAGTAAGATCCATGAAGTTCCCAGCAGCTCCGCTATCAATAAATGCAGAGACAAAAGAACTCTGACTCCCTGAAGATACTTCGGCTGGAACTAACAAAGAATCATGTGAGGAGACTGGCTGAAGACCTAAATGAACCCCCTCAACGTTCACTTGGTCAGGGCATTTACCTGCTTATTTGGGCAGCTGCGCGCAACATGTCCCTTGCTGCTACAGTATAAGCAGAGCCCTAAATTTAACCTCCTGGTTCTCTCTTCAGAGGAAAGTCGGGACAGATCCACTTGCATGGGTTCCTCGACATCCTCGGGGAGAACATACACACAAGGACTAGGCCTAAAACTAACCCCTCTTTCAGTCCTCCGCTCTCGGAGATGGCGATCGATCTTAATAGCAAGCTCCATGATCTTATCCAAAGTCTCCGGAACTGGGTACTGAATGAGACTATCCTTGATCACTTCTGACAAGCCGAGGCAAAACTGACTGCGCAAAGCAGGATCATTCCAGCCACAGTTGTTCGCCCAATGGCGAAACTCAGTACAATACGCCACAACGGGATTTTTACCCTGTCTTAACGCATGTAAATGGCTCTCTGCAGATGCTTCTCTATCAGGATCGTCATACAACAGACCTAGAGATTTAAAAAAGGCATCAACTGTAAGTAACGCTGCGTCATCGGATCTTAACCCAAAAACCTAAGTTTGTAGGTCTCCCAGAAGTAAAGACATAACTATGCCCACCCGCTAAAATTCTGAACCTGAGGACCAGGGCCTTAAGTGAAAGTAAAGTTTACAACTCTCCCGAAAATGATAGAAATCCTTTCGGTTACCCGAAAAGTGGTCAGGAAGGTTCATCTTGGGTTCAGGGGCTACACTCGGGGAAGCACGTAAAAGATTCTCCTGAGACCTAACCCGCAGAGTAAGATCCTGCACCATTTGAGTGAGGTTCTGGATCTGACTAGCCAATACTTGGCTGGGATTCTGACCTTGCACTGAAGGATTCATGGGGAAAAAATTTCAAGGCCACCCTGTTTTTATGGACAGTGATAATGTTATGTTCTACGCAGTAGCGGATCTTGCCACGGGCAAGCAGGACTTTTGCCCGGGGCGCCGCCTTCCGGAGGGCGCTGGCACCATCCGGAGGCTGCCGCACCATGGCAAGATCCGCCACTGCTGTGCCCTCCGCTGCCCGCTGTGTCCCCCGGCTCTGCGTCTGTGGTCCCGGCTGTGGTCCCCTGTGAAGGGAACTAGACGCGTAGCGTCTAGTTTCCCTTCGTGGAGAGGACCTTTTGCTGTGCGGTGCGCGATGACGTCATCGCGCACCGCTCAGCATTTAAGCGGCGCTTCTACTGTACAGGGGGGCGTAACTGGCCACGCCCCCTGTATTAAGCCACGCCCCATTCCCTGCCCAGGGCGCCGAGGACCCTCGAACCGGCCCTGGTTCTACTTAATTGGAACTTAAGAGATTGGGTGGCAACTGAAGGGTTCCGAGTACAGATACGTGAACCTGCAAAAGAACTGAGAAACGCAGCTTCTCCTAACAAAGATCCCTGACTTTATTGTCCTTCCCAGTGGTCGATTAACACCTGCAAGACTATGGTTTCTTGTGCCCACGGCAGCTGCGTTTGAATGGGTGAATTAGGTCCGCCCAGACTCCGATGCCCCCCGGTCTTAATAGGAGACAAGGCGTTAACCGAGGGCAAGGAGAACAAGGGGAAAACTAAGACTGACACGACTAAAACGGAGAAGGATACAAAAAATAACAAAGAAGTATATGTGCGGTGCGGCCGCCTGGGACAACAGCAAATCAAGTAATGCAGCCTAATGGCCAAATACGAACCCATCATAATAAGGCGAGGACAGCAATGCGGAAACCTCCACAAAACTTACACAACCAAAAACGGATAAAGAAAATATGGCTTCAGCCATAAAGTGCGGCTAAGCCTCTACTCACGACACCATGAAAGGTGTGCATATGAAACGACCGGAACCCAGAAGCTTCGGATACCAGACCACTCTGCTAGAGGGCTCCCCGGAGGGCAGCAGGAAACGATCCCTCTGACAGGACTCAGGAATCTGGACACAGGAGTACACCAGCTGGATGCAGGAACACACCAGAGGCAGGAAGACAGGCTCCAGAGAAAGCTATCACCAGCGAGGCTGCACCATCCTGGCTCCCATAGACAGGTCCTGCTGACCAATCATGGAACCACCAGTCAGGCCAGCCCCCAGGACCCTAATTGCCCCAGCTGCTATGTGGCGTGCTGAGCGCGGCGTCCCAGCTGCTTAGTAACAGCCGTGACTGCAGTGCAGGGCGGCCGCCTGGCATTTCCGGTTGCTAGGCAACTGGCCAAGAATGGAGAGTCAGCAGCGGAAGTGACGCGCTGGCCCCGTTGTCTAGTAATGGCCGGACGCTGGCACGGCCCGCCGCTGCTGACAGCGGGGGTGGTAACTAGAAGAGGCTAATAATGTGTTATGATTCCTGGATTTTTGGTAAATTGAGGTGGAGAGACCCACCATATTAACCTATATCATCACGTCCAGGTAATGTATCTCATAACTGCTTATGGTGAAGGTAAACTTGATGTCATCATCTGCTGTATTAGCATCATTCAATGTCCTTTCCAAAACTTCCTGGGTCCCTTTCCAGATCTAGAGGACGTCATCTATGTACCAAAGGTACAATTGAATACATCTTGCAGTGTCTGGTTGTGTTAGAAAAAGGTTTCTTTCAATATCAAACATGTAGCAATTAGCATACGTGGGGGCCATGCATGAACCCATCTCGCATCCCTTTAGCTGCAGGTAATATTGGCCATCAAATGAAAAATAATTCTAAGTCAATGTCAATTCTAGCAGTTTCAGAAAAAACTCTATATCCTGTCCTTCAAAATGCACATTACTGGTGATGAGCCTTCCGACAGCCTCTATCCCTTTATAGTGAGGGATGTTTGTGACTGACTACATCGAGAGTTGAAAGGACAATCAGTGATAACAGATCATGCATCCCTTCCAGATGTGTAAGCAATCTGGTTGTATCATGCAAATATGTCTCCTGCATCTGTACAACAGGCTGAAGGTAGTGGTCCAGATATTGTGATACTTGATAGCAAATGGAGCCACTAGCTGAGATGATATGACGCCCAGGTGGAGATCTGGTGTCCTTGTGCAGCTTGGGGAGTGTGTACAAGATGGGTACCATAGTGTGATGTACCGTTAGCACTTCAGCACATTTCTTAGAGATCACATTCATGGATATTGCTGATGACAGAATGTTGTCTAGTTCTTGTTTATAGTCAGATGTAGGATCAGTCTCCAATTTCTTCTACACCTGCGAATCCCCCGGCTGTGATAGATATCTTGTTTGTAGCATTCTAATATTCCAAATCTATGACAACTATTGTCGTCCCCCCCCCTTGCCAGCAAATAATGATGTCATCATACTTACTGAGATTTTGTAAAGCCTTGAATTAATCTTGAGAGAGATTATAATGCAAGGTCTTCGTATTTACATTCTTGTCATGAATACTTGTGTCAATGAGCCTTCTGTAACATTTAATGGACTGGTTATGAGAAGTTGGGTCAAAAAATTATACAGGATGGATTGGCAACTTTTGTTCAATATTATCAGATTGTGACTGGCCGAAGAATTCTTTGAGTCTCAATGTGCGGTCAAACTTATACAGCTCTGCCTTACTGGTAAAGGCATCATGAGCATTAGTGGGGACAAAAGAGAGCCCATGATTGCGCACTGTAATCTCCAAATTGGTAAGTTCTCTGGTAGAGAGATTGAATTTGTTCGATTTTTGAGCTTTCTTTGTCACTGCCTACCTCTGCGGGTATGGGCTCTCCGCGGGCCTCTCGTTGTGCCTGCGTGCTGACCCCCAAAGACGTCCTCTGTGTATTGTTTTTACCACTAGCCCCTGCCACCACTGTGTCACTTCCTGATGATATGCTGGCACTTGAGAATTCTGTATCCAGATTTCTTCATAACCGCTGTTGATTGCTCCCATGGCCACGTCCTAGAATTTTTTTTTATAGTCAGATTTTATGCCCATTCATAAACATGATTTTCGGCATAGTCTCTGTCCACACCGTTGACTTTGTCACGTTTCAATTTTATTAGGTCCTTCCTGTATTTCCCAATCTGTTCATTTTATTTAGCCAACGAATCTTCAGAGGTGCTCTCAGCTAGTTTTGTTAAATGAGTACTCTCAAAGCTCTGTATTTTGTCCTTAGTCACTGCAACTCCCTCGCAGCTTCTAGTTGTGCTTCCCTATGGTAGGGGGTGTTCTTTATGCAAACCCCCCAGGGAATCTGTCTCAGTAGTAGTCAGAAAGGGACTAATTTCCGGGTTATGGCCATAAAAGAAATCAACAGTGGCAACAAAGAAAACTGGATATAGAATCCTTGTCAGCATATCATCAGCAAGTGACACAGTGTCACGCGCCGGGTACTCACCGCCGGGCCTGGAGTGCGAGCGTTGCTCATACGGCTGCTCTCAGTGCTGCTCGACGGTAAGAGGATGCGGCGCGGCCGGTGGCGGGGATGATGCAGCTTCTGGGAGGCCGGGACTCTGCGGGACCAGTCTTCATTAAATATCAAGTTGAACTTTTCCTCCGCCTAGCATCCTCAAACGGATGGTCAAACTGAGAGAGTAAATCAGGACTTGGAAACTTTTCTACGTCTGTATATGTCTTCATCATAAGATGATTAGCTAGATTTTCTTCCTCTGGCAGAGTTCGCTCACAATAATCTCTTTCATTCCTCATCAGATTCCACACCATTCTACACTAATTTGGATTTTCATCCACGAGTTCTGAATTTTCAACCTCTTCCAGCTCAGGAAGTTCCAGCAGCGGACCAAGCTCTCAAGCAATTATCTAGGATTTGGAGACAAGTGCGCAAATCTTTGATTAAAACCTCCAAGCGATACAAATCTTTTGCAGATAGGAAATGGAAGGCAGTTTGGGTCTCTACACGCAATCTTAAGTTCAAAGTTCCGTCCAAAAAGTTTGCCCCCAAATGTATTGGTCCTTTTCCCATAATAGAAGTTCTTAACCCTGTGGCATACAAAGTTAAACTGCCATCCTCTCTCAGAATTCCCAATGCCTTCCACACATCTCTTCTTTAACCCTTAATTCTCAACCAATTCTGTGATGCATTGCCTAAACCTCCTAGAATTCAAACTTTGCGAGGGGATGAGTTTGAGGTTAAAGAAATTTTAGACTCCCATCGTCGATACGGACGTCTTCAGTACCTTCTCAATTGGAAAGGGTATGGTCCGGAAGAGAGGTCTTGGGTCTTTGCTGAGGACGTTCATGCCCCAAGACTGATTCAAAGTTTCCATGCCAAGAAACCTAGTAATGCTCGAAGGTGTCTGGAGTCCACCCTCAAGGAGGGGGGTACAGTCACGCGCCGGGTATTCACTGCCGGGCCCGGAGTCTGAGCGTTGCCCGGCTGCTCTCAGTGCAGCTCGGCGGTAGGAGGATGCGATGCGGCCGGCGGCGGGGATGATGTGGCTTCCAGGAGGCCGGGACTCTGTGGCACCAGTCTGGCTGCAGCGCCCCTGTGTATGTCTGCAAAACGGGAGGTGGCCATGTTGGAGACCAATATACCTTTCCAATGGGCTATGGGTAAGTAACCAGCCAATCCTGTTGCTTTACTCCTTACAAATAGGCTCAGGTTTTTGCACTCTCCGCCAGTGCCTTGTTGCTGCTAGTCAGAACCCTAGCCCTGTGCTCCTGCAGATTATATCTGTCTCTATTCAAGTGTCCCAGTCCTTATTCCGCTCTCAGTGTTCACGAGCTTTCCCCACTGCGAGATACCCGCCAGCTCCCCGGTACACTGTTAGCAGTTAACTGATCAGCAAACGGTACTGCCGGATCATCCAAAGTCCCGTGGGAGTCTGCATTTCTTCAGTTCTTCAGCCGCGTCTTTCAAACCACCAAAGTCTGCATTTCTTATGGAAATTTAGGAGATTATGGTCAGGCACTAGGGGCAGGGTTGGCTGTGGGAGGGGAGGGTTAGTGTTAGCTGCGACAGGGGAGGGTTAGGGTGCGGATAGGAATGGTTAGGGGAAGGGGAAGGGGTAGGGTTAGCTTACCTGCCAAAAAGTGATGGGACTCTGACTGCCTTCAATTATTTTTGTAAAGTGATTGCACCATAATTACTTTCTGGTCTAGACTTAAAGTTGCCCAATTATAGTATCTGAATAACTGTATGACTATCTGTTTATTTGCCAGTTTGTATCTGCAACAGTATGTCACTTTATTGTTTCTATTTTCAGGCTGAATGTCAAGAAATGTGGATACAGTAGGTCTTTCTTATGGAAACCTCTTTGATGTTTATCTGCAGTAACTCCAAGTTGCTTCATGTAATATTATGGACTCCTTGTAAATATGTTTTATATTGATTAACTGTTTAGCATCCTCAGAGGGGAGGGGGGGGGGGAGTGGGTACTCTATACCCAGGCCCGAGACTGTTGGAGGATCCAGGGGCCCGCTGACCCCCCCTTTCATGTTGCAGACAGTGGGCAGGCAAGAGGAGAGGACTGACTGCTGCTGCTTCAGCAGCCTCTCTCTCCCAGCGCATCATATGCTGCTGTGTGCTGAGCTTGGGAGAGAGGCAGCAGTTAGCCTCTCCCCGACGGGTGGTGGGGAGGTGATCGCACCTGCCCCCGCTGCACACCTGTCCTCTGCCACCCACCAAATCTAATATAGGCGCCTCTCCCCACGACCCCTCCCATTAGCTGGGCCCGGCAGAGCTGTCGGTACCCCTGAGCATCCTCTGAGAAGACAGCACCTGGTTGGTTAGTAAAACAATCCCTGTATCAGTTAGGATCCATGGGTTGAATAGCCCTGATTTGGTCGGTTGATGCTAAATCCTAGTGGGCTAAAGGACCTCTGGCTTCTTTACCACATGACACGTGCTGGCAGGGGGAGGAGCACGGTCGGTAGGATAGCATTGTCATTATCCACGTCACCATCTTTAATGCCAAAACATTAACTAACATTTATGTGTCATCATTACAGCATATAGGAAAGGATGTACGTAGCATAAGGGAAAATACTTATGTCAGGGCAGATCATTTAGGCCAAAACACTGGGTTGATCAAAGAGAAGAGTAAGGTGGGCAGTATTAAGTATGGTGGGGGTGGAAAGGGAGCAAATAGGACAGTCAGTAAGAATAACTCTAGGGAGACTCGAGTTAACCATGATGGGATACCTTTAAAAAAATCAAGCGGGCAAGGGAACCACCACTAAGCTAAAATATATGCTTGCAAATGCAAGAAGTCTAGCAAGTAAAATGGGAGAATTGGAATTGTTAGCTTCAAAGGCTGAGTATGATATTATAGGTATTACAGAAACATGGTGGGATGGCTCTCATGACTGGGTTGCAAACATGGAGGGGTATTCTCTTTTCAGGAGGGACAGGGCAAGCAAAAGAGGAAGAGGTGTATGTCTTCATGTTAAAGCATCTCTTAAACCATACTTAAAGGAGGTTATTTATGAGGGGACTGGTGATAATGTGGAGTCACAATGGGTTGAAATCTCGAGTGGGGGTATTGATCCAAAAAAAACTAGTCATAGGCACGTGCTACAAACAGCCAGATATTAGCATACATGAGGAAGAACAACTCTTGCAGCAGATCAAAATGGCTGCAGGATTGGGGGACATCCTAGTGATTGTGGATTTTAACTATCCTGATATTAATTGGAGTAGCAATTCATGTGTTAAAGCTAGGGGCAACAGGTTCTTAAATATGTTAAAGGATCACTACTTGTCTCAATTAGTCGAGGACCCAACTAGGGGTAAAACTACTCTGGATCTAGTAATTACTAATAATGTGGACATCATATCGAATACTAAAGTTGGGGAGACCTTTGGTAACAGTGATCACTATATGATCACATTCAACATCAGTTTTAGGAAGCATAGCTATAAGGGGTCAACAAAAACATTTAACTTTAGGAAGGCTAACTTCAGTATGCTGAGATGTGCACTAAACGACATTGAGTGGGAAGTTTAGTTTCATGGTAAGAACACTTTGGAAATGTGGGATGCTTTAAAAGGGTTGCTAGATAGCAATATTCACAAATTTATTCCCATGGGCAGTAAATGCAGGAGTACCAAACTCAAACCGATGTGGCTTAACAAGAAGGTCAAGGCAGAAATCAATAAAAAGAAGCGTGTTTTCAAAGCATTTAAATCTAATGGAAAGGAGGATTCATTCCAGTACTACAAGGAATGCAATAAAAGATGCAAAAAAGCAATAAGAGCAGCTAAAATTGAAAACGAAAAGCAAATTGCTATAGAGAGTAAAACCAACCCTAAAAACTTTTTTAAATACATAAACAGTAAAAGACTAAAAAAGGAGAACATAGGTCCAATAATAGATGAATTTGGAGTATTGATAAATGATGATGAATCAAAAGCGGAAATACTGAATACATTTTTTTTCCATCAGTGTTCACCAGAGAAGAACTGATGGTGGGAGTAGTGCATAGCGATAGTGACAGCAAGGATTCGTGGTTACTTGTTTAAGTGAAGGAGCAGTCAGGGAGAGATTATGCAAAATAAAGATTAATAAATCACCTGGCCCAGACAGACTTCATCCAAGGGTTCTTATGGAGCATAGGTCACAACTAGCAAGACCCCTATACTTGATTTTCAATAGTTCAATTAGATCTGGCATGTTACTGAAGGATTGGCGTATAGCAGAGGCAGTGCCATTATTTAAAAAGGGATCCAAAAATCATCCGGGTAACTACAGACCGCTTAGTTTGACATCTATAGTGGGGAAAATATTGGAAGGAATTCTAAGGGATAGCATACAGGATTATCTGCAGACTACTAAGATTATTAGCAAGAACCAGCATGGGTTTGTGAGGGACAGATCATGTCAAACTAACTTAGTTAACTTCTACGTGGAAGCGAGTGACAATCTCGATTAAGGAAAAGCAGTGAATGTGGTCTACTTAGATTTTGCAAAAGCCTTCGATACAGTGCCTCACAGCAGACTAATCATCAAATTAAAGGAGCTTGGCCTAGGAAAAACTGTTTGTACATGGATAAGTAACTGGTTGGACAACAGGGTACAGCGAGTAGTGGTCAACGGGAAGTCTTCAAGTTGGACACCAGTAGTGAGTGGAATACCACAGGAGTCCGTACTCGGGCCACTACTGTTCAACATATTTATCAATGACCTAGAAATAGGCCTGGAAAGCACTGTTTCAATCTTTGCAGATGATACTAAACTGTGTAGGGTAATTAATTCAGAAATAGATGAGGAGTCTCTGCAGAATGACTTATCTAAACTTGAAATCTGGGCGTCTAAATGGAGAATGAGGTTCAATATAGAAAAATGCAAGGTTATGCATTTCGGGACTAAAAACAAACTTGCATCCTACATATTAAACAGGGAAAGTCTAGGGGTAACAGTTTTGGAAAAAGATTTGGGGGTACTCATTGATAATAAGCTTAATAACCATATACAATGTCAAAGGGCAGTAAAGAAGGCAAGAAAGGTGCTTGCGTGCATAAAATGGGAAATTGAGACAAGGGACGAGAATGTAATCCTGCCACTGCACAAATCATTGGTACGTCCGCACCTGGAATATTGTGTTCAGTTTTGGGCACCACTGTATAAAAAAGATATCGGTGAACTCGAAAGGGTTCAAAGGAGAGCTACTAAATTGATTAAAGGGCTAGAGGGACTGGATTACGAATAAAGGCTTACTAGGTTGAATACAGTATGTATACACTGGAAAAGAGGCGTCTAAGAGGAGACATTATTAATGTCTTCAAATATGTAAAGGGGCACTACAAGGAGGAATTATTTATTAAAAGAACTCTGTTTAGGACACGTGGGCACTCGTTGAGGCTGGAGGAAAAAAAATTCCATACGCAACGGAGGAAAGGGTTCTTTACTCTTAGGGCAATAAGGATTTGGAATTCATTGCCAGAGAAAGTGGTAAGGGTGGACTCTGTAAATGCATTTAAAAAAGGAATGGATGAATTTCTGATTAAAAAGGAAATCCAAGGTTACAACATTTAAAATATTGACGTTGTTAATCCGGGTGTAATATGACTTATAGTTGTTAACTAGTCATAAAACATTCTTCAGCAGGTACAGTAAAATCAACTCAACTTAATACAGAATACAGGTTTAACATGATGGGCATTTGCCTCTTTTCAACCTCAATTACTATGTTACTATGTTACTATGTATAGATCGCAGTTTAACCACTTGCCTGGCATGGTTGCAACTAAAATGGTGCATGTCCTACATCACAAAACTTACCCGGAAAGGGTAAATATCTTAACATGTATAGTTTAGAGGACAGAAGGGAAAGGGGGGACATGATAGAAACTTTCAAATATATCAAGGGTCTTAACAAAGTTCAGGAGGGAAACGTTCTTCAAAGGAAGAGAAGTATTAGAACTCGAGGACATACACTGAGACTGGAGGGCGGGAGGTTCAGGAGAAATATGAGGAAAAATTACTTCACAGAAAGGGTAGTGGATAGGTGGAATGGCCTCCCATCAGAGGTGGTAGAGGCTAAGACTGTAGAGCAATTTAAACATGCTTTGGATAGGCATATGAATATCCTTACAAAGAATTAAGGTTCAAAAAGGGTTGAGATTGCCTAAAGGATAAAAAAAAAAGGGGCAGACTATATGGGCCAAGTGGTTCTTATCTGCCGTCAAATTCTATGTTTCTATGTTTCTCTGACCATACCTGCAAGTGCTCTATCTGACCTGGTCACACAGGATGCGACCAGTCAGATAAACTGTGTTAGCGTCAGCAGGGAAAGGAAACTTCCCTGCACTGCTGCTGTCAGAGGGACCGGAAGCTCCCTCTGCCTCCCTGCACCCTCCCCTACTGATTGCCGTGCTGCTGATCACTGCTGATCGATCAGCACGGCAGGACCCCCCTCCAGCGGCTGCAGACAATAGCTGGGGAAGTGTAGATTAACCCTCCCAAGCCCCCCCCCCTGTGTACCTGGAGGCTGTCCCAGCTTTCAAAATGAATGTCGCGATGGTCACGATGTTTCCAATGTTCTGATAGTCACAATGGGGGTCATTCTGACCCGTTCGCACGCAGCGGTTCTTCGCTGCGGTGCGAACGGGTTGGAACTGCGCATGCGCGTCATTGCCCAGCGATGTCTGTCACCGGGCAACGACATGCACAGCGAAAAAAGAAGACGCAGTGCCGATCGCATGAAGATTGACAGCGGAGAGGCGTTCCGGGGCGGATACTCCCCGTTGGATGCCGTTTTCGGGGAGTGGTCGTCCAAACGCAGGCATGTCCAAGCAAACAGAGGGCAGATGACTGACGTCAAGCCGAGAGGAACGTCGCTGGATCCGTCACACAGGGTAACTAGCTCCAGCCTTACTCCTAGGTTGATGAAAACATTTTTTGCTTAGCAGGGCTGCACATGCGATCGCAGCCCTGCTAAGCTAAAATACACTCCCCTATATGCGGGGATTAGTTGACAGCACCAGCAGCAAAAAGTTGCTGGCTGCGATCAACTCGGAATCACCCCCAATCGATGTTCCAATATTTGGATTTTTTTTTTTTTTAAATACTAGGAGGCTTACATTGTTTTTCTACAAACTTTTGGATATCCTGAGGACGTGGGATAACAAATAGAAGGCCATCTCTCTCATTCCATGCCTGTGCCCACAGATTTGAAAACATGAATCTTTCAACAAGTATTGGAGTAGCAATATCTTTCAATTTATAATGACGTCATTTACAGGGATACACTTCAAAAGTGTAATAACATTTTATTAGACAACTTTGCTCATAACCTATTGCATAACCCCCTTATGCCAGTTGGACAAACCTAACACACATTCAGATATTCTAGTTAGAGGAACTCCCGCACCAGATTATACATTAGTGATCCTTTATAGGGAATATTTATAATATAACATATTGTGCTGATAAATATTTCAGCACAATTGTATTCAAGTGGTGCTGCTTGTTGATCTGAATATATGAATATGTGGAGAAAGAAAAAAGCAAATCAACTTTATATAGCAGCATCATTCCCTAAGTTCTTTTTTCATAGCAAATGTACTTTATTCAAATATTTTAATAGAAATAATATAAACTTGGAAAAAGATTCTCAATACCCATATGTAATGTAAGTGCCTTTATTATTATCACATATGATGTATTATATGTCCCCTTATAACAGAGGGGACAACTGAAGTGAAATATTAAAACAATAGAGACAGAATAACGTGTAAGAAAAAATTAAATTTGTGTGCATAGAGATGAATTTAAAAACATGCTGATACGCTGTCTTGATTTATAAATCAATAAATGCCTGTGATTAGAGAAATTGTCAAATGATTTGTTTAATTTATTGAAATAACCACTGACTCCTTTTGGCCAGTGATGTTTGTTCAGGGTTATAAAATGTATCAGTGTTGTAACAATTCTAGTACATTCTCAGTTTTGTGAAACAAAGTGCAACATTTGTTGCTATATGGTAATGCAACAAGAATGTTAGAAACAACACTGCATATATCCGGATGACAGTTTGTCTGTCTATTTATCTACAAATTTAAGGCTGTTATTGCCTTCAGTAATGCCGGTATATGTTTGCACGCTGACAAATGGTAATTTGATATTGGGTATTATAAATTACCCCTGTTGGAATGTATGCTCACTAGCCACTACTCCCAAATTGGTATCCTGCTATCACAGCAATACCTAGGATGAAGATTGCAATTTAGTACTGTGCTGTTTTATGAATCAGCCTGCTTAGACACCTCTTTATGAAATTCTATAAGAGGGGAATATTAAGTAAATGTATGCATATTAATGCTGCTGCAAAAATTGCTGTTTAAACATGTGCAGCTAATTCAAGCACATATGAATCTCGAGTTGGTGATTTCATCCTTTTATGACCCCTGTATGGTTCCAGTGATATATGTTCCTAATAAAACAGGGGGGAGCATGCCAGATTTTTGAGAGATGTAGATGGTTTATTTTATTCTCTTATATCTTAATGTGACCATTTACAGGACCTGTTATTATCTCAGTATCAAGTTGGTATTGCACCGCGGCACAAACATGCACTCATAAAGAACACCTTAGTGTATATTGGAGAGCTTCAAACAAGCGGTCTTAGTTTATATGCAATCTTCTATAGGATTTATGTATACGTTTAAATACTACTGCAAGTATGCTGTCATAGATGAACAGTTAATCCAAACCTGTGTAGTTTCTAAATAGATGGTTATGTCATTACAGGATCACTGTTAGTAGTTATCCCAGTGATATGTGTTCACAGTAAATCAAGCATGTCAAAATTTTCAAAGATATAAATAGCTTGTTTGGATTTCCCATATACACATATAACAATTCAGGTCCCTGTTACTGCCTGCAAAGTCTGGCTGGTATTGCCATGCAGCACAGGTACCCATTAAGAGTTACCACTCTGGTATGTATGGTAGAATTGATTGCAGGCAAGTGGCTAGTACTAAGAGCAAACCCTCCTATCTTCTATATATATTTTGCCAGCATGTATCTATTAGTCTAACAAATAACCCTTCCTAATATTCTGGTATACACAGGTTATTAATACATGATAATATTTCTATTGACAGCGCTCAGCTGAGCCGATGCGCATTTCACTTTATTAAGCTTCGTCAGGGCTTATAGTCATGGGCGCCCGCCTCAGGGAGCATATTTATTGTTAATCATAGCCAATCCGAGGAGAGCAGCATTGGATGGGCCAATCCTATTATCGGGACAGGGAATTCAAATCCCTGTCCGTTGTATTCAGAGACTCTGTGTGCGGCGGCCGCTAATTGCCGGCAGCTGCAGCGCGTCTAACCTTTTCTCTGGTTAGTGATTACTAAGCGGCTCTGCGATAGCCGCTAATTGCAGCCACCTGCGGCACTAGTCCTTTCCCCATCTCTGAATGAGTGAGCAGGCCTGTGTCTGAGTGATTGAGAGCGCCCTGGAATCTGTAATTACTAGATCTGTCAAGTCTTGTTACCCTGGGAAACGACAGACAATCCCAGAATCACGGCAAATTCAGTTCCTACATGCTGGACTAGACATTCTGTATGGGATTACCACTTCTAAACATACATTAGTTTGTGATAATGGAAAGATCTTACCACATATATACAGATGATGTGCCTATATACATTTAATTAATTTTTGATGTATTTATTACGGAAATTGGAGGGATGAAACATGTTCTATTGATTATAGTTCTGTATTCAAGGTTTTTGTTATACTGAATAATCAAACAGTGATAAAAGTGAGAAATTAAATAAACTGTGAAATGTAAAATAAACAAGTTTCGTTTAAAATAGTGACCGTGTGTGCAAATAAATTATTAAAAATAAACTAAGTGAAAAAACAAACTGTGTTGTGCTTGTGTTATCTACATAGATTAGAAGGTGATTAATAATGAGTGTGATAAAATAAATTATATGATCATGTAATATGATCATGTGTCGTGTCTGAGAAATAAATTATTTTGTGAACGTGATTTTATTATGTTTAAAAGAATAACTACTGTCAGCTATCTGACCACATAAATTTTATTGTTATGTGGTCATGTGCAGATAAGTGTTGTTAATTATTCAATATTTTCTACTTTTATAAGAGCCTGTTATAGATGTAACGCTATTTTTCAGCAGTATAGGAGCTAATGTGTTATATTAATCCATTTATATTTAATAAAATTAACTTAAAGACATGACAACAATGTATTTGGTGTCTATAATAAAGTGCCTTTATAGTGTTCCTAATGCCCATAAAATTATGATTATTCCTTACGGATTGTGTTCCTTATAAATAAGTGTTCTGTGACCTATACATACATTTATTAAATATATCTTATGTTTTTAACCCAATCACTGAGAAAATAGTATTTGATTTTATTACTATTTCCAGTGGTGCCAATTTCGTGGAAACCTCGGATACATGAATGTCATTTTATTGTTATCATTCCGGATCCTTCTATTGGCCAGAAATATATCAATTAGCTATTTTATTTTTGTGGCTAGGTAACAAATGTATCTTGGTTGTGTGGCCATAATTTATCTAGCCCCTTAGTATTTCATTTTCTTCCCCCCCATATTTCCAGAATTTACCTCCCCTTACATCCATCAGTTGAAGCTGAACTATCAATTTTGGTTAATTTTTAAATTTATAGTAATATACCTCTTCTTACATGGGTTCCAATGAATGTATATCAACTGTAAATATCTCAATGAACTTCTGATGACTATATATTAAATATACCAATACATTTACACCCATTTTTTTACTCCTTGTGTGGACTCCAGGTAAGTGCGTATAAACTACAGGTAGATAAGTGACCTCCACATAAATATGTATTGAGAAAATATAAGCTACAGGTAAGTGCATGTATTTCAGGTACATGTGAATCAAATGTACACATGCTATCGTTCATATAAAGACCATTATTTTCCCAAGGTAAGTATGTATATGTTGTATAGAGGCCAATTTTTGTTCATTTCCCCCCCCCATATTTAGCATGTTTTTAGAGTGGAATTTAAATATATATGCATGTTAGCAATTGTCCAGATGTTGGTCTATTCAATTAGACCCATCTGGCTACATTGATGATACCCAATGTAGCCAGATGGGTCTAATTGAATAGACCAACATCTGGACAATTGCTAACATGCATATATATTTAAATTCCACTCTAAAAACATGCTAAATATGGGGGGGAAAAATGAACAAAAATTGGCCTCTATACAACATATACATACTTACCTTGGGAAAATAATGGTCTTTATATGAACGATAGCATGTGTACATTTGATTCACATGTACCTGAAATACATGCACTTTCCTGTAGCTTATATTTTCTCAATACATATTTATGTGGAGGTCACTTATCTACCTGTAGTTTATACGCACTTACCTGGAGTCCACACAAGGAGTAAAAAAATGGGTGTAAATTTATTGGTATATTTAATATATAGTCATCAGAAGTTCATTGAGATATTTACAGTTGATATACATTCATTGGAACCCATGTAAGAAGAGGTATATTACTATAAATTTAAAAATTAACCAAAATTGATAGTTCAGCTTCAACTGATGGATGTAAGGGGAGGTAAATTCTGGAAATATGGGGGGGAAGAAAATTAAATACTAAGGGGCTAGATAAATTATGGCCACACAACCAAGATACATTTGTTACCTAGCCACAAAAATAAAATAGCTAATTGATATATTTCTGGCCAATAGAAGGATCCGGAATGATAACAATAAAATGACATTCATGTATCCGAGGTTTCCACGAAATTGGCACCACTGGAAATAGTAATAAAATCAAATACTATTTTCTCAGTGATTGGGTTAAAAACATAAGATATATTTAATAAATGTATGTATAGGTCACAGAACACTTATTTATAAGGAACACAATCCGTAAAGAATAATCATAATTTTATGGGCATTAGGAACACTATAAAGGCACTTTATTATAGACACCAAATACATTGTTGTCATGTCTTTAAGTTAATTTTATTAAATATAAATGGATTAATATAACACATTAGCTCCTATACTGCTGAAAAATAGCGTTACATCTATAACAGGCTCTTATAAAAGTAGAAAATATTGAATAATTAACAACACTTATCTGCACATGACCACATAACAATAAAATTTATGTGGTCAGATAGCTGACAGTAGTTATTCTTTTAAACATAATAAAATCACGTTCACAATATAATTTATTTCTCAGACACGACACATGATCATATTACATGATCATATAATTTATTTTATCACACTCATTATTAATCACCTTCTAATCTATGTAGATAACACAAGCACAACACAGTTTGTTTTTTCACTTAGTTTATTTTTAATAATTTATTTGCACACACGGTCACTATTTTAAACGAAACTTGTTTATTTTACATTTCACAGTTTATTTAATTTCTCACTTTCATCACTGTTTGATTATTCAGTATAACAAAAACCTTGAATACAGAACTATAATCAATAGAACATGTTTCATCCCTCCAATTTCCGTAATAAATACATCAAAAATTAATTAAATGTATATAGGCACATCATCTGTATATATGTGGTAAGATCTTTCCATTATCACAAACTAATGTATGTTTAGAAGTGGTAATCCCATACAGAATGTCTAGTCCAGCATGTAGGAACTGAATTTGCCGTGATTCTGGGATTGTCTGTCGTTTCCCAGGGTAACAAGACTTGACAGATCTAGTAATTACAGATTCCAGGGCGCTCTCAATCACTCAGACACAGGCCTGCTCACTCATTCAGAGATGGGGAAAGGACTAGTGCCGCAGGTGGCTGCAATTAGCGGCTATCGCAGAGCCGCTTAGTAATCACTAACCAGAGAAAAGGTTAGACGCGCTGCAGCTGCCGGCAATTAGCGGCCGCCGCACACAGAGTCTCTGAATACAACGGACAGGGATTTGAATTCCCTGTCCCGATAATAGGATTGGCCCATCCAATGCTGCTCTCCTCGGATTGGCTATGATTAACAATAAATATGCTCCCTGAGGCGGGCGCCCATGACTATAAGCCCTGACGAAGCTTAATAAAGTGAAATGCGCATCGGCTCAGCTGAGCGCTGTCAATAGAAATATTATCATGTATTAATAACCTGTGTATACCAGAATATTAGGAAGGGTTATTTGTTAGACTAATAGATACATGCTGGCAAAATATATATAGAAGATAGGAGGGTTTGCTCTTAGTACTAGCCACTTGCCTGCAATCAATTCTACCATACATACCAGAGGGGTAACTCTTAATGGGTACCTGTGCTGCATGGCAATACCAGCCAGACTTTGCAGGCAGTAACAGGGACCTGAATTGTTATATGTGTATATGGGAAATCCAAACAAGCTATTTATATCTTTGAAAATTTTGACATGCTTGATTTACTGTGAACACATATCACTGGGATAACTACTAACAGTGATCATGTAATGACATAACCATCTATTTGGAAACTACACAGGTTTGGATTAACTGTTCATCTATGACAGCATACTTGCAGTAGTATTTAAACGTATACATAAATCCTATAGAAGATTGCATATAAACTAAGACCGCTTGTTTGAAGCTCTCCAATATACACTAAGGTGTTCTTTATGAGTGCATGTTTGTGCCGCGGTGCAATACCAACTTGATACTGAGATAATAACAGGTCCTGTAAATGGTCACATTAAGATATAAGAGAATAAAATAAACCATCTACATCTCTCAAAAATCTGGCATGCTCCCCCCTGTTTTATTAGGAACATATATCACTGGAACCATACAGGGGTCATAAAAGGATGAAATCACCAACTCGAGATTCATATGTGCTTGAATTAGCTGCACATGTTTAAACAGCAATTTTTGCAGCAGCATTAATATGCATACATTTACTTAATATTCCCCTCTTATAGAATTTCATAAAGAGGTGTCTAAGCAGGCTGATTCATAAAACAGCACAGTACTAAATTGCAATCTTCATCCTAGGTATTGCTGTGATAGCAGGATACCAATTTGGGAGTAGTGGCTAGTGAGCATACATTCCAACAGGGGTAATTTATAATACCCAATATCAAATTACCATTTGTCAGCGTGCAAACACATACCGGCATTACTGAAGGCAATAACAGCCTTAAATTTGTAGATAAATAGACAGACAAACTGTCATCCGGATATATGCAGTGTTGTTTCTAACATTCTTGTTGCATTACCATATAGCAACAAATGTTGCACTTTGTTTCACAAAACTGAGAATGTACTAGAATTGTTACAACACTGATACATTTTATAACCCTGAACAAACATCACTGGCCAAAAGGAGTCAGTGGTTATTTCAATAAATTAAACAAATCATTTGACAATTTCTCTAATCACAGGCATTTATTGATTTATAAATCAAGACAGCGTATCAGCATGTTTTTAAATTCATCTCTATACACACAAATTTAATTTTTTCTTACACGTTATTCTGTCTCTATTGTTTTAATATTTCACTTCAGTTGTCCCCTCTGTTATAAGGGGACATATAATACATCATATGTGATAATAATAAAGGCACTTACATCACATATGGGTATTGAGAATCTTTTTCCAAGTTTATATTATTTCTATTAAAATATTTGAATAAAGTACATTTGCTATGAAAAAAGAACTTAGGGAATGAGTGCTGCTATATAAAGTTGATTTGCTTTTTTCTTTCTCCACATATACACATTCAGATATACCACCTTCACTTTACCAATTTTCTGTGGCCATTAGAAGAGTGATATAGGTAGGACCCTATCTATGAAGAAATGAGGGAAGGTTTTTCTGTGTACCATAAAGTCTTCACTTTGCTCGAAAATGCAAGAAATCAATTATAAATGCTGTATATGTTGTATAGATTGTAAGCGGGGTATATTTTCTGCATATGCATTTTTTAAAAACTTAGAGTGGGGTGGGGTATTTTCTTCCAATAGTGAACAATGGTCTAAGATTAATGGTGAGAGCGATGGACAAATAGAGCAGGCCTAATTCTTAATCACATTTAATATGAGTCATGATTTAAGGTAGCCATACATCAGACCAACTTCAGACCAACTTTTCTCCAACACTCCAAACTTCCAACCATCCAACTTGTCGGTTCAACTAAAACAGTGCTCCACACATCTAACCAACTTTTCATCAGACCAACCACCCTGCCAACTTCTGTCCAATTTGTGATGTCACCGAAGTAGACGGAAAGTGCCTGCCTACAGTACTTCAGTTTTGTTTTTTTATTCAAAATATGCAGAAGTGTCTTTATTTCACTGAAACTGGGCTTTTCTTTCACCACCATACATTTATGAAATTAACTTTTTTATAGTGAACGATGGATCCTAGCATGGTTGGGCTGCCACGGCAAGTTGGAACTTGGAGAACCACAAGTACCAGCATGCAAGGCATTAATGGGCCCGCTGGTACTTGTAGTTCCACAGTAAAAGAAATATAGAAATAAACACACACACCTTGAAAGTATAAGTTTATTTACACACATATACTTTCCTACATCCCATGCCTCCATTCATGTCCCCTTGTCCAGTAGAATTCATTAGGGTACCTGTAAAAATAAAATAATAAAAAAATACATATTTCCAGTGAAGATCGGTCCTCTTCAGTCCATGTAGGCGTCCAGGAGTTAAAAAAGTTTTCCTGTTAATTATGCAGGTATCAGTTCCACTATAGCTGAAGATTGTATCTCATTGAGGATACATTTTTAATTCTAGACTTACAATGTAACAATTGTAAAAACAAATAGTTTCAGTTATGTTCAGTTAGGAATAGAATTCTCACTGCTCAATTATGAGCAGTTTAATGCCCCTTTTACACATGCATCATAAACACGGGTTTTTGCAGGTGAATGCGCATCAATCTGGGTTTTTGGTATGTTTGAAAGGAAACTAGTTGGGACGCAGCCAGGCTGAGACCTGGAATTTCCTGCTTGACAGACCCGGGAAATTCCCAGGTCACATGAGTGAAAGGGTAGAGGGAAATACAAATAAGTGCAAACAGCTCGCATCCACAAATAAGTGTGGCTGTATGTGGCACTCACAGTACCACCGGACTCACAGATTTTTGTTCTAACTACCTACTGGTATTCTCACTGCAGCTAAACACCATTCATTATCACAGTACATGTAAGCTCTCACGATAGGGGCCTCTCCCCTCATGTGATTTTCCTTCTCTTACACTATGCTATACTCAATACTCCCTTCGATGACACCATACTATTGGTTTTCTGCCACCCTGTTACCTGTTCCAGTGTCAGGTTTTGCTTATGCAGATATTGTAAAATACCTTGTACTTGTCCTATATTGTCTGGAACTGTTTATGCTGTATTCTTGTTCTGCTTATTTGTTTATGTACTCTGTAATGGGTGCTGCAGAGCCCTTAAGGCACCATACAAATAAAAAAATATTATTAATAATAATAATAATAATATATAATATAACAGTATACGAAGCTATATGTGTGTTGGACCTTATTGTGGCAGTGCTCGCAAGTGCCGAAAGGGAATAGCGCTGTGGAATTGGGGTGCCGGGATGCAGGAGCACCTGAGTGGGGGTCTTACTGCCCACATATTAAGTATGTTGAGGGCAATAGCTGACCACCTGACCTCATGTCTCTTGTTCTCCCACACAACACCACGCTTTCAATCATGTCTGTCTCGCACCCCCACATCTCGCTCTCCCACATCTTGCTCTCCATCATGTCTCTCTCACCCCCCACATCTCGCTCTCCATCACATCTCTCACACCCCCACATCTCGCTCTCCATCATGTCTCTCTCAGCCCCCCACATCTCGCTCTCCATCACATCTCTCGCACACCCCCACATCTCACTCTCCATCATGTCTCTCACACACCCACACATCTTAGCCATGCACCCTGCTACTGCAGCTGTAATTCTGAAACTATGCTCTATGCCCTAAGAACTGACATTTAGGACATAGTAAAGCTGTTTGTTTCATAATTTTTTTTAAATGGATAAAGGGAAACATGTATTTATAATAAATGAGGTGAAGAGGGACATTAATACAGAGATATGGCACCGTGCAATGAGCAATCTCTAATTCTCTTAATCATGGGTTTTCTAATATTAATTACTACTTAATATTCATTATTACATTTTCTTGTTGCAGAGTGTGTTCTGTGGGACCCTCTAAGTATCTAGTGATGAGTCCCTTGTGCGGTCACTGCCTTTTATCTTCTCCCTCTGTCGTTTTTCACTGTTCAGCAGCATGCTAATGGTGCAGAGGATGCAGGCACCTGACAATAGTAATGGCATCCTTGTACCAGGGCTGCCATCAGGCATGATGGGGCCCAGTACAAATGAAACAGAACCGCCATTCCCCTCCCCAACCACACATACAGCCACCTCACCCCCTGTCACCGATCCAGGGTATGCAGATGTAATCCATGGACCCTGGTACCCAAGGGCAAGTGCAATGCAATGATGCACTCCCAGAGTACCAACATGCACTAGATGCTCCGCAGACCTCACCCCATACCACCAGACACCTGCCCACAGACACCTCACATTCCCTTTGCATGTGGTATACATTTTATATATATATATATATATATATATATACATCCACAAAATGAGCGGCACTCAGAGACAACAAAATAGTGTAAAGTAGTGAAACCCAGTAGTCTACTGGATTTCACTACTTTACACAATTTTGCTGTCTCTGAGTGCTGTTCATTTCGTGGATGTTTCGTGCATGTGCTGTGGGAGCCACAGGTGCCATTCATTTTTAAAACCTGAAATACGGGAAGATATTCAGGAGGGGACTGTAGACACTGTCGAGACGCTATGGGTAGAAATTGCATGCGGGGATAAAGGAATTAAGAAGTTGGTATAGGGTGTATGCTGCAGGCCACCTGGTATTAATGTATCTGATGAGGAATTGTTACTGAAGCAAATTGAAAGAGCAGCAGGAGTAGTAGACATAGTAGTGATGGGAGATTATTAACTATCCAGAGATAAACTGGAAAAACGATTCATGTGATTCTGCTAGGGGTAATATGTTTTTAAACATACTAAATGATAACTACTTAGTTCAGCTAATTGAGGAACCTACCAGGTACAATGCAATCTTAGACCTAGTATTAAGAAACAATGGGGAATTGGTATCAGGTATTAGAGTCGGGGAACCCATAGGAAACAGCGACCACAATATGATCACATTTAATATCAGTTTTCATAAACAGTCCTATACTGGCACAACTAGGACTCTAAACTTTAGCCAACTTTGAAATGATGAGGGCATTTTTCAGGGATATTAAATGGGAAGGTTTGTTTCTAGGAAACAATACTACGGAGAAATGGTATGTACTAAAATCCCTGCTAGCTAAAAATACTCTCAAATTTATTCCTACGAGCAGCAAAAAAAGGAATAAAAATCATAAACCGGTGTGGCATAACAAAAAGATAAAGGAACTTATGGGCAAGAAAAGGCGAGCATTTAAAAAATGCAAATCTGACGGGAAAGCGGAGTCATTTCAGCACTATAAGGACTGTAACAAAATATGCAAAAAAGAAATAAGAGCGGCTAAAGTAGAAACTGAAAAACTAGTAGCAAAGGAAAGCAAAGCGAATCCCAAAAAATTATTTAAATACATTAATAGCAAGAGATTAAAGAAGGAGAGTATAGGCCCTTTAAAAGACAAGTTGGGAGTCTTAAGCAAAAATGATAATGACATAGCGGACATACTTAATGAGTTTTTTAACAGTATTTACTAGATTACCAATTTAGGGACTAACACACAATCTCAATAATGAGAATATCTCACTGATAAGTACTTATTTAAGTGAGGAGGTAGTCTGTGACCGATTAAAACATTTAAAGATTAACAAGTCACCAGGTCCCAATGGAATTTACCCAAGGGTTCTAATGGAGCTTCACTCTGAACTTGCAAAACCGCTATTTTTGATCTTTAAGGATTCAGTTATATCAGGTATGGTTCCCAAAGACTGGCATATAGCGGAAGTAGTGCCTATATTCAAAAAGGGAAGTAAAGCTGAACTAGGTAATTATAGACCAGTTAGTCTTACATCTATAGTGGGGAAAGTATTGGAAGGTATTCTAAGGGACAGTATTTAGAAGTTCCTAGAAGCCAATAAGGTCATTAAAATGAATCAACATGGATTTGTGAAGGATAGATCCTGTCAAACCAACTTACTTGGCTTTTATGAAACAGTAAGTGCAAACCTCGATCAGGGTAAAGAGGTGGATGTAATCTTTTTAGACTTTGTCAAAGCTTTTGACACTGTACCACACATGCGACTTATCTACAAGCTACAAGAAATAGGGCTAGGAAGCACAATATGCACTTGGGTCAGAAATTGGTTAGCTTATAGGGAGCAGTGCGTTGTGGTTAATGGATCTTTTTCAAATTGGACTGAGGTGCTAAGTGGTGTGCCACAAGGCTCGGTATTAGGAGCGCTATTGTTCAACATTTTCATTAACGACCTAACAGAAGGTCTAGAGAGCATGGTGTCAATTCATGCAGATGATACCAAATTGTGTAAAGCTATAAATACAGAGGAGGATGCTGAGTCGCTTCAGAACAGCTTAGTTAAATTAGAAGCATGGGCAGCCAAATGGAGAATGCGCTTCATTCAGGGCCGGTGCAAGGTATCTTGGCACCCTAGGCAAAACTTCAGCCTAACACCCCCCCCCCCTCATTCCCCGCACCTCTCATTGCTTGTTTCACTCCCTGCCTGCTTCCATGCCCCACTGCCTGCCTGATTCCTTCTCTCATCCCTGCACCTCTCACTAGCTTTCTTTTCTTTAACCACTAGCCCCTCTCCCCAATGCGATTTCTCATCCAATGCAGAGTCTTCCCCAAGCAGGGACACAGACATCTCAAATCAGGAGCACCACGGCAGTTATCGTGGCAATTTAAACTAAGCACAGTTACTGACACAGGAGCCACCCACTGTTGCACACAGTCACACACAGCATTCACCCAATGTGTCCCCCCCCCTCACACAGCAGTCATTCACTGGCACCCACACCCACACAGCATTCACCCAATGTCACACACACACACACACACACACACACACACACACACACACACACACACACACACACACACACACACACACAGCAGTCATTCACTGGCACCCACACACAGCATTCACCCAATGTGTCCCCCCCACAACAGTCATTCACTGGCACCCACACCCACACAGCATTCACCCAATGTCACACACACACACACACACACACACACACACACACACACACACACACACACACACACACACACAGCAGTCATTCATTCACTGGCACCCACACACAGCATTCACCCAATGTCACACACACACACACACACACACACACACACACACACACACACACACACACACACACACACACACACCAGTCATTCACTGGCACCCACACACAGCATTCACCCAAGGTCACACACACACACAGCAGCCATTCACTGGCACCCACACACAGCATTCACCCAATGTCACACACACACTGCAATCATTCACTGGCACACACACACACCATTCACCCAATGTCACACACACACAGCAGTCAGTCACTGGCACCCACACACAGCATTCACCCAATGTCACCAACACACATTCACCCAATGTCACCGACACACAGCAGTCATTCACTGGCACCCACACACAGCATTCAGCCAATGTCACTCACACACAGCAGTCATTCACTGGCACCAATACACAGCATTCACCCAATGTCACCCACAATGTCACCCACACACAAACAATGCACCCAGTAGTGCTCACCTAGTGCCACCTCGCACTGCACAGCTGGCTGTGAGGAGCCCGGGTGGCAGCTGTGTCCACCCAGATATCTGGAAAAGTGTGGTACAGTAGCTGCAGCTCAGCTCCGCTCGATGTCGGGTTCAGCCGCACAGCAGAAACAGCCGAGGGAGGGAGGGAGGGCGCATGGTCATGAAGGATGTCCAGGGTCCCAATGCTGCTGTGTTTTTAGTGCAAAGGGGAAGTCTTGACCCCCCTCAGCCTGGCCCTGGCAGTCCTGGATGGTAGCAAGATGCAGGAGGTGGGGAGACGGCGGGTAACGTTTGGGAGCACAATCGCGGGAGGAGGGGGGGGGGTGGATAACAAGATGCGGAGGGGAAAAAGTAACATTCGGGAGCTCAATCCACGTGGGGGGGGGGGCGGATACAAACACACATTCAGGAGCACAATCGCCGGGGGGGGGGGGGGGGGGGGGGTGGACGGGCCGATTGCAGGTACAGGAGGATGGAACAGTCGGTAATTACAAATGGATGCATTATTCACTGACTCACTCACCTTGAACTCTGACTAGGTGTGGGTGCTGACAATTGGGCGCCCATGACATCCCTGGCTGCTCCTCGTCTCTTTAAGAAGAGCAGGAGCTTGGCTGAGCTGGGCCGAGGCAAGGCAGAGTGATAAAGAAAGCGTTCTCTGTTTAATTCAGTGTGCAGTGCCGCCCTCCAGTGGTCGCCGCCCATAGGCAGCTGCCTAGTGGTAGCGCCGGCCCTGGCTTCAATACAGACAAGTGTAAGGTAATGCACTGTGGTAACAAGAACAAAAACACCTACATACTAAATGGGGCAAAATTAGGGGATTCTGTACTGGAATAGGACTTAGGTGTTCTCATAGATAGCAAACTAAGCAGCAGTACCCAAAGTAGTATTGCAGCAAAGAAGGCTAATAAGATATTAGCATGCATAAAACGGGGAATTGAGGCAAGGGACAAGAGTGTTATACTCCCGCTGTATAAATCACTACTGAGGCCACACCTTGAATACTGTGTACAATTCTGGGCACCATACTGCAAAAAGGATATCCTGGAGATAGAAAAGGTTCAGAGGCAGGCAACGAAACTACTTAAGGGCATGGAGATGCTGGAATACGAGAAAAAGGCTTGCAAGACTAGGCATGTTTACACTGGAAATGAGGAGACTAAGAGGGGACATGATCAACATTTACAAATATATAAGGAAACAATACACAGAGTTTGCTCGGGACCTGTTTTTGGTTAGATCAGCACAGAGGACTCGTGGACACTCGCTCAGGTTAGAGAGGAGATTCCGCACAATACGGCGTAAAGACTGTTTCACGGTAAGGACAATACGTGTTTGGAATTCCCTGCCTGAGAGAGTTGTAATGGCGGACTCAGTCAACACCTTTAAGAATGGGTTAGATAAATTCCTAATGGTTAAGGATATCCAGGGTTATAAAGAGAGGGATAAAACGCAATGGCTGACATCAGCATCAGTCAAAATTTTAGACCAAAATAATCCAACATAGTAGACCACAAATAGGTTTAACTCGATGGACAATTGTCTTTTTTCAACCTTAGATACTATGTTACCTTTGGATTCTGGCACCAGAGCAAGTTGGTTATACTGTATAATAGGATTTCTGTATGTGTTTGTATATTATATATATATGTTACACACTAGTTAATTAATTGACCATACACCTCAGTCTGTCCCCTACTACTACTACTGTCCCCAGCCTCCCATCTTATTATACTTACCCCCCTTGTTAACAGTTGTCTTCATTCCCATTGCTGTGGTGATCACCTACACATCACACCTAATGTGTATGGCATGTGCTGTGGGAGCCACAGGTGCAATTCATTTATATATCATTTATATCTAGCCCCACAGTCACCTAACGTGATCTGGCCCAACAGTGCACTGCCTGTTATGCATGAAAAGCATGTCAGAATTTAGAGGGGGGGGGGAAAGTCACCCAGTTGACAGCTGACAGGATGGCCCCACAGTGCAACGGCCTCCCAGGAATCCTCCAGGTAGAACCGGAGACCAATCTGTGCCTGCACCTCTGCCTCCTCAGTGATAGCCCCCTCACCCGCTGTCTCCATCCCTCCATTCTCATAGCAGGTGGAGTGCGCGGTGCCACGATCATGGGTGGAGTGCGGGGGTGCCGCGATCGCACCCCGCACCCCATGCGCTGCTGACAGCTCCCCTCGATGCCGCTGTCAGCGGCGCCAGCGGTGAGGGGGGAGCTGTCAGCAGCACTGGGGGTGAGCTGTCAGCGGCGCCGGGGGTGAGGGGGGAGCTGTCAGTGTCGATGGGGGTGGTGGGGAGAAGTCTGCAGCGGTGGGGGGAGCTGCGGAGGGGACGGAGCGGACGGGGGAAGGAGAGGAGGAGATGGGGGGAGCAGCAGCTGCAGCAGCATAACTGGAGGCTCACGGCAGCGTCCACCCGGCTCCAGCAAGCGGGACCTTGCCTGTTGGAGCCGGGTGGACGCTGCCGCTGGGTTCCTGCTCTCCCCGCTGTTCCCTCCGTCTCCTGCTCTCCATCTCAATCCGACTTTCTTTAAAGTCAGATTGAGATTGTTGGAAACGGGGCTAAAACCTGTCGGGTTTGGCCCCGATTCCAACAATGCACGCTGATCGTCGGCTGAAGCCGCCGATTAGCGTGCATTCCAACAACTCAGGTTTCCCAACTTGTCGGAAAAAAATGGGGCCATAATGAATAGGTCGGAACCCCTTCCGACCTAAAACTGTCGGAAGCTGCCATCTTTTCGACAAGACAGCAGCTTCTGACACTTATTGAATATTCCCATATAGCTGGGAGAGTAGTTACAAATGGTAAAATAGAGAAGTTATTGAAAATATAACACAAAATACATTGAGAACCAGAAAATGTGATGAGATATGTTTCAACTGGGATTACTTCTGCTACCATCTTCCAGGCTACTGCATTTTATATAACTAATACCCCTTTTCCACCTGTAGCACGGGTCGCAGCCGGGAGCCTGACACGGCTGCGACCAGTGCTACAGCCCCCTTTCCCACAGCGCTCACCAACCCGGCATATTGCCGGGTTGGTGACGCTGCTAGTTACGCGGCAGGGGCGGCACTGGGAGATCACATGATCTCCCAGTGCCGCCTTTCCATACACTGTGAACGGGAGCCGTGTCGCATCGACGCGGCTCCCGTTCACACTACACAGCTTACCGGGTTGAACACGTGTTCAACCCGGCAAGCTACCCGGGTAGGATTCCCGGATCACTTGATCCGGGAATTTGCAGGGGGACCCTTTTCCACTAGGAAAAAACACGGGTAAACGCGCGCCCCCGCGCATTTACCCGTGTTTTTAAAGCTAGTGGAAAAGGGGTATGATTTGTTCATTTTATGCAGGACATGCATCTATCAAAGCCTGGCTCTTTTCATTTCTACCTCCCATATGGAATACATATGATATCCCAGCAGATGGTATGCCGGTTGTCACTATACTGATATCGGCATGCCGTCTTGACACGCTTTGGTCTCCTGAACACCGGGATCCTTACAGCCGGTATATTCTGCATCCCTCCCATACGCCTTCCTTCCTCTTATTTTATTTGCAATGTTGTGTGACATGAGAATGTGTGCTTACATAAAATGTGATCTCTCCATACCACAATGATACTCTTATCCCTTTCCACCCTCACAGCTATAGCAGAAATATATTAAATATTTATAAATAACAAAAATAGCACAGTGTTCACTATCTTCTTACATCCTGTTATACCTAGTATCCTTCAACAATGTTACTTTATAACATAAAACAGAAATATTTAATGAATACTGTAATAGTTTAACAAGGTTTTAGTTGTGTAGTGCCTCTCTATCTTGGATTATCTAAATACCATGGATTGGCTGATTGACACATAAGGAAATGTATCATGATTATTTTTTATTTATATATTAACAGTTGTGAAGATACTGGGTTCCAAATCACTCAGGCATGGTGGTGGATGGAAAACCGTGAGTGGCTTACTAAACAGAATGGGTTATAACAGCTCAGCACACTTCTGTAATCCAATTCCACATGACAATTCCCACCACAAACTCCTGCCAGAACATTACTTCTTAGTCTTGGAGCAGAGAATCTCTCTTCCAGCTCTCTGGGTAGCTCTACTTACTACTTACTATACCCCCAGAAGCTTTATATTGCAGGTGTGTGTGTGTGTGTGTGTGTGTGTGTGTGTGTGTGTGACTTCTTTGTCTTAGGATCTTACAGCATTGGAATACAATTCATATTCTAATCAAGGTGATTACATCAGCCAGAGAGCCACCATGTCTGGTCAGCTCACTGTTGGACAATAGGGAGTAAACAAAAATGGACAATGGTACCTTATATGACTCACCCTTTGAGTGGCCACTGTGGTGTTAGTAAACAATAGAAAACTAGGTCTAACATGAATACATTATCTAAAGGGTAACAGATAATACAGTATATACAATTGTGTTATGTTAACAATATTAAGATTGATTTAAACACAATATTGGGTGATCAGCAATGGACATGTTATGGAGAATGAACAACAGACAAATTGAATGTATATGGATATGGGTATAAAAAGTACATATTTGACAAGGGAAATGAGGCATAGCTATATTAATTGTCACAGACCTCATTTCCTCACAACAGTTATATACAGGGGCGGATTGGGAACAAAAAGCGGCCCTGGAAAAATTTGTACTAGTGGCCCCACATGGGCAGCACCAGAGGTGTAAGGTCTAGCCATGGTAGCAGCACCCTCCCCCCAAGACTTTTCAGATAGTGGGCATGTCTAGCATCAAGTGGGGGGGGGGGGGGGGGGGGTGTTAAAAGGAGATAAAATTAAATGTTATGAGCACATTATATGATACACCTTCAGAATTTAAGAAACTATATCATTCTTTAGAAAGATATATTTTCTTGCTTATTACACCAACCGTATCTCCCAATCACTATTCACTCAATCTTATATGTCAGCCAAGCAGGCAGACAGAGCATACACTAGATCATCTGCAATCACAGGCTAAGTGGCAAAGTCATTTTCATATATGCAAATTATTTTGCATCTTATTCATTTTGTCTATAAAAAGGACCACATGTCCTCAAACAAAACAGGCCCCACGGGTGCGTCGGCCCACCGGGAATCTTCCCTGTAAACCCTATGGCCAATCCGCCTCTGGTTATATATATATTGCATGTGTCATGTAGCACTTTACAGAGAATATTTGGCCATTCACATCAGTCCAGCCCTAGCGAAGATTACAATTTACATTCCCGACAACATGTACACACACATACATAAGGGTTCATTCTTTCAGGAGCCATTTAACATACCAGTATATTGTTGGGTTGTGGGAGGAAACCAGAGCACCTGGAGGAAACCCACAAAAGGTATGGGGAGAATATACAAACTCCACACAGTTATGGTGGGAATCATACCCAAGACCTCAGTGCTGTAAGGCAGTAATACTAACCATTGTACCATCCATGCTGCCCACTGCCAACTGCATCGGTTCACTGTTGAGCCTTCCAATTCACTTTTTCTTTTCTGTAGCTCTAAAACTTTTGATACTTTTTCAAAAGTCTTGATCTGAATTTGTAATTGTTTTTTTTTTTTAGCTAGTGTCAGTAGCACACATTTTCACATTGCTTTTAATGGAAGTATTCCCATTGTTATGAGGTCTAAATTAACCATCAGTTGAAATAATAATGTCAAGATTGTGTTTCCACTTGACTGCCAGTAAGACACTACTCTATCTAGTATTCCTCAAACATAAAGACAGCCTATTAAAAAAAACTGAAGTCATTGATGCCTTAAAAACGAAAAAGGTTGTGTGTTAGTCAAATACAAACTCAAACCCAAATCAATTTAGATTGCTTTTTATTGTTAAAAGACTCTAGACTCTGTGTGTAAATGAACGTAAAGGTGACAATCTCATCAGGTGTAGATTGCTCATGTTTGAACTTTCGCTCCTCTTCATGGCGCACAGTCCGAGACTCATAGTGTATCATCATCCAATGGTCTTTCATTAGGTATACACATTCATCTCTCTTATGACTGTCCAATTCCCACGAGCAGTGCAATCAGGAATGTTAGATTCCCACATAGATAGATAAGAAGCAGTAAAACCTCAGGCTTTACCTGAAAGAATCAAAGTTAAATGTTATCATAGACACAAAACATTTCCAGCATTTCATCATTTTATCTAACATATATCTTGTATAATAATTAAAACATTATTACTTTAAGAGGAACATAACTAAACAATAGACTCTTCTCTCCACAACTATTTTAACAGTGGTGTCCAGCTTCTGTAGAAGTAGAATTTGAGGGTACTAGTGCAGTATGGACCAGTTTCTCTCATACTGCAGAGGTCCAGGCAATGGGAGTTTCTGCTGAAGTTATGAGGGTCATTATTAAGATTTAAATAATAAAAAAAAGTAATAATAAAAAAAGTAGTAAAACAGAAAATTTTTAATCTCAGGCTAATTTCTTCCCATGGGGTCGATCCTATTAGCCACAATGATATCACAGGTGCGAATAATCAAGGCAGTGGCTGCACTTTACTGTAGCCCGAATTCACACAAAAGTGCTCCCTGCCCCATAGGGCTCTTAGCACTTTGGTGCGAATTCAGCCCGAAACCAGCCCACAAAGGGTGCGAGATCGGGAGCTGTTGCCTGCATTTAAATGCTGCAGCGACAGCACATTGCACCCTTCACGGGTAATAGGATCAACCTCCATGTTTTAATAATGGGAAATTCTCATTTTTGGTAAATCTCATCTATAGACTTCAAAGGAAAAGTAAAGCAACATATCATACAAAGGGTGATGAAACATGTTCTCATACAATAGATGTTGTTCTGTAAAAATTAAAAATAATTTGTTTAACGTTGGAATTTATACAAATCATCAAATCAAGTATATTGATTAACATATAACCTAAAACCCCTTTGTTTTGCAGAGCCTCTGTAATTTTTATTTTAACAGTGTTGTCACATACCAGTTGCACCCCAGATCTAGGAGTGGCAACTGGCGGGTGCAGCGGATCAATGCCTCTGGTGTATACATACATTATCTATCTATCTATCTATCTATCTATCTATCTATCTATCTATCTATCTATCTATCTATCTATCTATCTATCTATCTATCTATCCATGTCCTATGAATATGGAATAAAGAATAGATTACCTTTGTGATACATGTGTCTGCAGATTTCTTAATTTCTGAAGAAAAGGAAAGAAAAAGACTCGTAATACATACTGTACATTGTGTCAGGCTGGCATGGACTCATTTAAGTTTATCTTTGATGTGGGAAGGTTTTCAGACAAGTTTGTATAAATGCATATAATATTTATTCATACTTTAATAATATTTATATATCCTTGTGACCCCTATGAGACATGTTGACTTAAACTGTAATTAAAAGTAAATACAACTAAAACTGCAGTGGTGGAACATTGGATGGGGTGCCAACAGTAATTTGCATGGCATACTGGTACCTTTCCGTGCTATGTCAGCATTTATCTCCAGGACTATTATGGAAATAGCCTCCCAGCCAATGAAACCTCCCATCACCTTTACCATCCAGCCAAGTGTGTGGTCTACGAACTGGAGTCCCAGGAAAAGGTTAGCCACTGCAAGAGGTCATTAACAATCGTGGTATTAGCTTGTTCTACACAATAAGCACCAATGACATCTATATTTCTGCACTCCAATAGTGACCCCTATAGTTCAATTACAGTGCCTGCTATATCACTGTTCCTATTGTAATGTTGTGCTGACGTTAGAATCAATGTAAGCAAATACTTGATTGGTTGCCGTGGTTTAGTACACATGTTATACCCCTAATGAATGTTAGAAAATAACGATTATTAAACTGTATTTATAAATGTTAATTAATATCCATTATTTTCCTAACCAGTTCATCAGTTCCACCTTTTCCTTACAACATGTTCCTTACCCTTTATGAACAGGCACAATTTTATTAGTCTTAGCCAGCTGATAGATCCCAGATAATTCCTTCTTATTTCATTTACATGAGCATACAGAAAAGCACTTTCATAAGCACCCTGGGACACTGACCTGCCAAAACTTTCATCACTAAAGCGTTGAGCCCATGGAACCAGTTAAAAACGAGTCTCCTATTGACAGGATAGAAGATAGAGGGAGTTTTAGACACTAAATTCAAACCCTATACTCAGGCCTTTATTGTTATATTTCTGGCTCCACTAGGCCATCCTTGCTGTGCTACCCCAGACGTTCAGCGGGTGTGGTATGGAAGGTAGATAGTAACTAGGTCAACAGTGTCTAGGTCGACCACTATTGGTCGACAGGGTCTTTAGGTCGACAGGGTCTAGGTTGACAGGTGAAAAGGTCAACATGATTTTTTAATGTTTTTTTGGTGTTGTTTTCTCCGTACAGTGACCAGGAACCCCAATTAGTGCACCGTGTCCCCTCGCATGGCTCGCTTCGCTCGCCATGCTTCGGGCAAGGTGCCTCGCTTCACTCGGCACAGATTACCGTTTTAGTCGTAGTCCACGTGGATCGTTTAGTATGAAAAGGTTCAAAAAAAGAAAAAAATCGTGAAAAACTCATGTCGACCTTTTGACCTAGAACATGTCGACCTAGAGACCATGTCGACCTAGAAACCCTGTCGACCTAGTTACTGTCGACCAATAGTGGTCGACCTAGATAGTGTCGACCTAGATACTGTCGACCTAGAGACCGGATCCCACATGCTAGTTCTTCATGTTCCCAATCCCAACTGCACCCTATTTGTGTAAATGAAATAGGAATAGTTTAGCCTTATTTTAGGTCACATTTAAATGGGTATCATGTCTAATTATATTAATGTTAAGGTTCAAGGTAAAAAAAAAATCTGAAAATATTTGCCACCCCTGCGTTCTTGCTGCAGTAGATCTGGGCTACAGGACAAGTTCACACATTTGATCCAGCCTGCTCCCAATCCCCTTGTTTGACTTTGAACATAAATATTCCTAAATTAGAGTTGTTGATGACTTACTTGCTGCTCTGAGGTGAAGGTCGAAAAAAAGCTATGAATGGCTGGAAAAAAGCCAAGGCCATAATAATGCAGCCGAGGATAGCGTGAGTGCCGGCCTCCTGAAAGACAAGTGAAATTAGCCACTGCTTAAACTTGTTGGTAAATTTACAAAACGAAAACAGTATACACAATGTATCTATCTTAGGGGTAGATGTATTAATCGTTGGGCTTCTCCCCCATGTATGACTCTGGCAGTGTGTGGAACATGACAGGGGCGCTACACTTGGGTCTTCAACATTTGTTGCTAAAATGACATGGGAAATAATATAGTTAATTAATATATCTTATATTTCAACAGTAATCATTTAACGGCACAGGCTAAAGTAAAGCAAAGTATTAATCTGTGTATTATACTGATGGGAAAGTTAAACAATTTGTAATGGTGAAATAACTACACCAGTTGTATTTAAAATGTTTTGAGGTTAGTCTCGCATAACGCCACGTCTTATTGCTGACAGGCAATTTAACCCTATTTATTCTTAGCTGGAGTAGGTGCTATCAAGCTAACCCAGTAGATCAGTTACTATACACAAGAAAAAAGAAATCATCCAAAAGTGAGGTGCAAATGAGCTAATGATAAAACATAACCTTTATTGGTTCTGTATTACAATAACTATTACTAGAATTTTCACTTTAAAAAATGAAACGGAGGACAGAAAAGAGTACATCAAAATAAAATGTATTACAAATAGTACATCTGAATGTGGGCCTAATTCAGACTTGATCACAGATGTGCGAATAAACGCACATCTACAATCAATAACTCTGACATGCGCGGGGACGACCAGCACAGGGCAAGTCCGCCCCACATGCCGGATCCAGCCCCCCCGCAGACTTGTGAAAGCATTGCGCGACGGCAATACTTTTGCATGGTTCGAGTAGCCTAGCTGCGAAGGCAAACAGCTACACGCCATGTTTAGGTTTGCAGAGGCTGTGTGTGGCATCACACAGCTGCCGCAGCCTGCCTCGCAAATGGTCCAGACATGCCTGCATTGTCCGGACCACATCCCCCCCCAACGCACCCGACACGTCCCCTCCAACCCCGCATCCGTCTCTGCCTGTCAATCAGGCAGAGGCGATCGCACAAGTGAGATGCTGTTGCATCTCAGTGTGCACACGCGCAGTGCAGCTTCTGCATGTGCGCACATTTCACCGGCCAGCAGACTGCGAACACTGCCGCGGCAGCATTCCAGTCTGAATTAGGCCCAGTGTGCTCATACCGTGCCCTAGGGACAAGGTAATGGGTAAATTGGAGAAATCCGACCATTCAGAATGGCCGGCTGCTATGTAGCACAGTTAGGGCAGTTGGTCAGTGACCACACACGTGACCAAACAGTGCAACAAAATATTCTACAGTCCCAATTGACATCTATTAATTTATTACTGAACAACAATAATTTTAGGACTGCATGTCTACTGTATCAGTCTATTCACCTTACTGGCCACAAAAAGCGTATGGGCACTCGGGACCTGATGCAGAATATGGAGGTTGTGTGCACCCCTACTCCCCCCCCCCCCCCCCCCATTCATTTACTTGTTCTGCTACTTATCTTCATCATCATCGTCAGCGTGCACCTTCACCAGCATATACCTGGTGCAAATGATAGCCTAGAAATGGGCATATTTATGCTTATGTCTAATTATACATAGGGCCCGATTCAGACCTGATTGCTGCTGTGCATTTTCGCACAGCTGGCGATTATAGACAAACTGCACATGTGTATGCACCGCAATGCGCACGCGCATCACAGAACAACAACAGGCATCGCTGAACAACAATAGGCTGGTGTGAAAATTTCAATCGCACAGCCATTCGCAAGCTTATTGACAGGAAGAGGCCATTTGTGGGTGGTATCTCACCGTTTTCTGGGAGTGACAGGGAAAACGCAGGCGTTTCCAAGCATTTTCAGGGCAGGTGTGTGATGTCAGCTCCGGACCCGATCACCCTGTTCTCATCACACTGTAGGAGTAAGTCCTGGGATGCTCACAGACTGCACACAGTGGTAAAATCATTAGATGGTGAGTGAGGTGCGAACGGATTTGCAGCTGTCTGCTGACTGAGGGACATTTGTAGCACGGCGTACACATGCGATCGCACACTTGCACGGGCGAATTTACACTCCCCTTTGGCGACATCTATCTGAACGCAGGACAGCAAAATTAGCAGCACAGCTATCAGGTCTGAATCACCCCCATAGCCCACAGTTCCATCACCACAGTCTTCCTGAACTTGGATAAGTGAGTATGCCACATCACAGCCCTGCTTCTGTTATAAGTTTATATACATATAATTGTGTATATTCCATTCTTAGGTACACTTGGACTTAGAGCTTGCACAGTGACAAAATACACAAAATGATGTCTGCAAACAGGTGTACAGATGTAGTCACGCTCATCTGAGCTGCGGATACTCACACCTGCAACTACATTTTTTTTGGTACGTATGCATGTGCGTATATTCGCACCCATGGCTCATAGGCAATACATTGCCTAGTCACGGATGTAAATATTCGCAGCCAGGCACATCTAGTCATACCCACAATGCATGTGCACATGCGTACGCATTGCAGGATAGATGAGCCTGACTACATGTGTATGTTCAACTCTATATCAGCATCTGGCACAACCATCCAATATTTTCCCTTTGGCATGCATTACCACAAGGGGAAATCCATGCAATTTTGAAGGGTGTTTCTGGGTGGTAACTGGCGGGGATAGCTAATATTGTGCTGGATGGTAAGCGCAAAAGGTGGGGTTCAGAAATAATGGGGTCAGATGGATGGGAATGGGGTGAACTGGTAGGAGAGCCTGTAATGATGCACACTGTTTGTTAATAAGAACTGTGTCTATATGAAATGAAAATACAGGACTGGTTGGGATAAAAGAACTGTGTATTTATTAAAGGAAAACTGAGTTTTTGCTCCGGACCATCAGGTTCGTCAACAGACTACCCTTTTGTTGTATACTATCCGTTTTGGTATACCTTTTAATAGGGTGTATGTCAGGGGTACCTTTAGGGCACTCCTTTACCATAGGATCTTGAGCCAGACCTATGAACCCTGTTTCTACCTTAAATTGACAGTCAAATGTCCTGGGGTTGACTTTATGCGGCGTCCCGCTAGTCTGACCCCTGTGTAGAAATTGTCCTCTTATAAGTGTAATTGTCACTCGGTGACGGGCTTATTGGGTACTCAACGCCAGGGACACATTCGGCGCGCCTGTGCCGGCTCAGCTTCCATCCCCGTGTCTCGTCCTGCACACGTCCCCGTGTCCCGCTCGGGTGGTTCAGCTCCCGCTTGGAGTCAGCAGCCGCTTCCTTCCCTAGTGCCAGGTTGCTCGCACCACACTTCTGGGTCTCAGTCTTCCGGGTCACGTGGTCCGTGGCCCGAGTCCGCTGCACTTTTGTTTAATGCGCCTCTCCGGCCGGAGAGGGAGAGTTGTGGGTCTTATTGTGGTTGTGGGTTCGGAGTCAGTCTCTAACGCATTTAGGCATTTAAAATGCCTTTGTCAAGGATGGTATGTCTAGTATAGTGAGCCGATCAAATACTTCCTGGTTCCCGCTGATTGGTGCTTGTCAGTACACTCCCCACACTTTCATTGGTCTGGAAAGCTGTCAATCTTATTCCTCCGTTTTGTGGTCAGCTGTCACATATTGTCAGTGTGTGGTGATAATTGCTATGTGTTAACATAGTGATGAATATGGGTTTGTGTAGTAAATTCTTGTTAAATGAGGTTTTAGTTATGTTGTGTTTGAAAAAGGTGTTATATTATCAGTGTGAGCTATTTTAATTATGATTGTGAGTGATGGAGTAAAAATTGGCGGATGATGGTAATTACTGCCAAAGGATGAGGATAGTTGATGTTTTATGTGTATATCCCAAGGGGTTCCTTTATTTCTGGTGATGTATGGTCTGCTTATTTATGTATCTATGGCATGATAAGTCCTACTATTATAATATGCCTTCTTGTGTTTCTTATAAAGGTTTCTGAACTGAAGAGGAATAAAAAAAAACAACAATAAACCCCCCCCCCCCCCCCCATCAATTAATTTACATAACTGAAGTGACGTTAAAGTCTATGTTTAGACCTTATGGTGTTAACGTTATTAAGGTGTATATCCATTTGAGTTCCTCCCTGTTTATCTTCCTTATGAAGTCTCCTCCTCGCAAATTGTTTGTGACCTGTTGTAGGGCCATAAATTTAAGATTTGTAGGATCTTGCTGATGTTTGTCCTTAAAGTGTTGTGACATGCTATGCTTGTCATAACCGCATTTGATGTTATGTATGTGCTCTGCGATCCGCACTTTCAGGGTCCTTATCACGCGCCCTACATATTGTAGTCCGCACGGGCATGTGATGAGGTAGACCACTCCTTTTGAGTGGCATGTTAGTTCATCCTTTATCTTGTGTGTCCTCCCTGTGATGTTAGACTATTTCTGTGCAAGTTTTGGTGCTTCTGGAATTTGTGGTTCTGTACCCCATTCATGCTCCACAGTGATGAAATCCTGAAGTTTATGTGGATCCATCTAGTTTGATTTGTCTCAGTTTTGTTGGAGGTATGTGACTGTGCACTAAGTGTTGTCTCAAATCCGGAGCTTTTCTCTAAACTATTTTGGGTTGTTGTGGAAGTATGTTCGCTAAGGTTTCATCTTGCATCAAAATGCTCCAATGTTTTTATATACTTTGTTTTTGCTGTCCTGCTCAAGCGCTATATTGTGTAATAAAATATATATCTGTATTCAGAATTGTTGGTTATTTTACTTTGTACTTGAGTAGGTCTTGTCTATCTGTTTGTTCCAATTCCTTGAACGCCTCACCTACTTTGTGTCTGTCGTAATTTTTATCGCTGAATTTCTGTTTCAGTTCCTGTCCCTGTTTTCTGTAGTCATCTAGCTGTGTGCAGTTCCTTCTTAGTCGTGTGACTTGGCCCATGGGTATACTATTCACCCATTTCAGGTGGTGGCTACTGGTGGAATGATAAAAAAAACTGTTGACTTCTAATTTTTTATGAAAGGTTTTTGTTTCTAGTTTGTTGTGGACTATATGTATGTCTAAGTCAAGAAATTCTACTTTGTCCCTGCTGTACTGTGTCATAAATTGTAGGTTCCTGTCGTTGTCATTGATATATGTAATAAGTGTCTGTAGGTCCTTTTCTGTCCCTTTCCAGATGAAAAATATGTAGTCTATGAACCGTCGCCAAAGGACCAGGTTCTCTTCAAACCCATACCCCTGCCAGAAGTTATCCTCCTCTCACTTGCTCATGAACAGGTTGGCATAGCTTGGAGCGAACCTGGTCCCCATTGCTGTGCCGGTTTCTTGTCTGAAGTATTCATTATCAAACCATGTGTAGTTATGTTCCAGAATGAAAGTTATGGCCTTTGTGATGAAGTCAGTCTGAAGTGGGTGCAGTGTATCATCTTGCGTGAGTAAGTGCCTGGTACTTTCAATCCCATGTGTATGTTTTATGACTGTGTATAAAGAGGTCACATCACTAGCTGCCAATATCATATCATCTGTCCACGTTATGTCCTGTAGTAATTGAAGTATGTGTGTGGTGTCTCTGAGATGTGACTGCTGTCTAGTCACGTGTTCTTGGAGAAAAAAAATCTATATATCTTGAGAGATTGGATGTTAGTGAATCGATCCCTGAAATGATGGGTCTTCCTGGTGGATGTTCTGTATCTTTAGGTATTTTTGGTAGATAGTAAAACACTGGAATGACTGGACTTATGGGGTTAAGGAAGTCATTTTTGGGTAAGTATTCCTGTTGTTAGACCATGGTGTAATAGTTGTTGTATTTCTTGTTTGTAAGCTTGTGTGGGTTTGGTTTTCAGTCATGTGTATGTCCTCGTGTCTCCCAAAAGTCTTCTGGCTTCTGTTGTTTAATCATCTTTGTTGAGTAACACTATCCCTCCACCCATATCTGCTGGTTTAATGATCAAGTTGTGATTGTTTCTGAGTTCATAAAAAGCGTCTCTCTCGCATTTTGTGAGATTTCTATGTTTGGTGTGTTACTCTCCTATTTTCTCAAGGTCATTGGTCACTAGCTATTCGAACGTGTTAATGATGTGTCCCTTTATGTGTTGTGGATAGAAAGTTGACTGTGGTTTGTATTCTGTATGTTTGAAAGTTGTCTGTTGAGCCGGTGTGTATTGTTTGTTGGTTGTATTGGCAAAACACTTCTTCAATGTTATTTTCCTGGTGAAGGCCTTAATGTCCATGTTTGCTTCCAATGTATTAATTTTTTGTGTTGGGGCGAATTTAAGGCCCTTATTTAATAGTGTCTTATGTTGGTCTTGTAGTTCAAAACTGCTTAGATTGAAAATGTCTTCATGTTGTCGTGTGCTGTTTGTATCGGGGATTGTTTTGTTTTTTTGGCCTCCCCTGCCGCCTCATCTGGTTCTGTGAGTTTTCTTTTGTTTGGTTGTGTGCTTGTAGTTGGTGATTGGCAGGCAATGATGCCTGCCTCTAATTCTAAAAAATCTAAATCCCAGTGTAGTCCTTTTTGGTAGGTTTTGTCTTGTGTGTTGCTCTCATCTGTTTTCTGTTCTATTGTCATGTTTACATTGTTAACTCTCTGTTTTTGCAGGTCTTCCCCATCCTGTGTGGTACATCCTTTTCCTATGGTTTTTCTGACTGTGTCCTCGTAACCTTGTTCCTCTATTTCGTGGATGGAGAAGGAAGAGTCTGCTTCTATCATACATGACGTGTCTGTCGCCTCTGAGACTGTGTCTGTTTCTATGTCTGTATCTCTTGTTTTTGCTTCTCTCGAGTGTACTACTGTCAGGTATTGTTTATACGTGAGACATTTGTTGTTATTGGGGTGCCTTGTAGTGTAAATGGTCCCTCTGTCTTTTTCAATGATTTTCTTTTTGTCCTTATTGTGGTGTGTATTAGGTTTGAGTGTGTGTTTCGTACTTGTTTTCCTAATGTTCGTGTTCTGTGCTTTGATGCCCCACTTGTCCCTGAGGAACTTTTTTCTTTTTTCTTTCTATGATTATATCCTCCCCTCTCTTCAGCCTTGTTTTGGTTAGTGTTTCAATGTCTTTGGTTTATTCTGGTAGGGTTCTAGGAGAGCGTGCACTTTAATTATCTCATGGTCTATTCTTTCTAGATCCTTCTCATGTTGTTCTATTATTGTGTGCATTAATTGTAGGGAACAATCCTTCAATACCTTGTTCCATTTGTCTATGTCTATAGGGGTAGCTAATAGACGGAGGCATGTTGAGGGCGTCGGCGTGTCTAAAAACGCAATTCCACGGACACCGACAGGCAGCAGTCATCAGTGTTAAATTGTATACATCCTCTTTAGCAGCCCTAGCCCATCCTCTTAGGAGCCTCAGCTGGTAGAGTGAAACTGGAGTTTTGTACAGATCATAGCCACCTTATTTCTGAGGCGAAGGCAGCAAAATTATATTCTAAACTGGATTGGGCAAGGACTCTCTGCTTGACAGATCTTCTGTGTTGTTCTGCCAGTCACCCAGCAGGCGCCTGCCTGCACTCAGCACACCAGCTGCAGCAGGCACCATAGGCTACATGGGTGCCTGCTGCAGCCGACAAAATTGAGGGGGACAGTCAGATGTTAGAGGTCCCGTTGGATCTCTAGCATCTTTCTCCCAACTCTACTTCAGATGCTAGAGGCCAAGTGGGACCTTTAGCATCTGACTGTCTCCCTCAATGGTGCCGGCTGCAGCAGGCGCTCACTCAGCCCATGGCGCCTGCTCAGCCAGGGTGTGGACGGGTGGGTGGCGATACATGAATCTCGTGACAACGAGCAGGAAACCCCTGACAATGAGCATGAGACCCCTGGCAATGAGCAGTAAACCCCTGGCAATGAGCATGGAACCCAGAGCATTAAACCCCTGACAACGAGCATGAAACCTTTGGCAAAGAGCATGAGTGCCCTGGCAATGAGCAGGTAAAAGTAATTACGGTGGGGCATAATTTGTAAGGGACATTATTGTATGTGGGGCATAAAATGGTGTCAGGAGCATAACTGTATGTAGCAGAATATGTAATGGGCATTACAGTGTATGACATAACATCATGTAATAGGCATTACAGTGTTTGGCATAATATGAAATAGACACTACAGTGTGTGGCATAACATGTAATGGGCATTAAGGTGTGTAGGATAAGTTGTAATAGGGGTTATGGTGTGTGGCATAATGTGTAATGAGCATTACTATGTGTGGCAGAAGTTGTAATAGGCATTATGGTGTGTGGCATAATATTTAATGGGCATTACGGTGTGTAACATAATGTGTAATGGGCATTATGGTGTGTGGCATAATGTGTAATGGGCATTATGGTGTGTGGCATAATGTGTAATGGGCATTAAGGTGTGTGGCATAACGTGTAATGGGCATTATGGTGTGTGGCATAAGTTGTAATAGGCATTGCTGTGTGTAGCATAACGTGCAATGGGCATTACGGTGTTTGGCATAGGTTTTAATAGGCGTTACGGTGTGTGGCATAATGTGTAATGGGCATTACGGTGTGTGGCATAAGTTGTAATAGCCTATAGATTGTAAGCTTGCGAGCAGGGCCTTCCCACCTATATGACTGTTTGTTATTACAAAGTTTTGTTTTATCATTGCTTCCAATTGTAAAGCGCAATGGAATTTGCTGTGCTATATGAGACACTGTTAATAAATAAATAAATAAATAAAATAAGAGGCATTATGGTGTATAGCATAAGTTGTAATAGGCAATACGGTGTGTAGCATAACATGTAATGGGCATTATGGTGTGAGGCATAATGTTTAATGGGCTTTATGGTGTGTTTCATAACATGTAATGGGCATTAAAGTGTGTGGCATAATGTGTAATGGGCGTTATGGTGTCTGGCATAATGTGGAAAGGGCATTACAGTGTGTGGCATAATGTGGAATGAGCATTACGATATGTGGCATAATGCATAATTGGCATTACGGTGTGTGGAATAATGTGGAATGGGCATTATGGTGTGTGGCATAATGTGTAAGGGGCATTACTATAAGGAGGAAAAATTAATAAGGTTTTGTTTTTTCTCCTGTTTTTTTTTGTTTTGCCTGTGTTGTATAATGGGCTCTACCTGGCTTAATGTGTAGAAAGGGTACTACTGTGTGGTGTAATGTGACTGACGGACAGTACTGTGCGGTGTAATCTGAATTGGTACTATTATGTGGCCATGCCCCTTCCCCATGAAGCAACGCCCCTATTTTTTATGCACACCAAAGGCGCACACTAACCCTGTTTGGAACAGGGGAGTCGCCAAAGGAAACTTTTGCCCTGGTCGCCACAAGGTCTAGAAACGGCCCTGGTTTCCGCCAGTCTAATTCTGCTGGCAAAAAGATTAATGTCAAATGTCCACACATAGGTATAGTTGTTTAACCTGTAGTGGGTCCAGCAAAGTCTCTCTGGCTTCGCTGGTCACCTTTTGCTGGGTGTAGATAATGCAATCTGAAGATTTTGCTACCTAGCAGTGAAAATAAAGACTTGTCTCCATAGAGTCTATGGGAATAGTGGTAAAGCATGCTGAGTAGGGTAAGGCCAGGTCAATCTCTGATTTTTACAGCCTTAACCCTTTGTAAAATAAAATGCAACACAGCCCCCACATACAGGAAATATAGAAAATGTGGGGAGTTCCATTTAAAAAAACCAAAAATGTTGTCTGGTCCATGTACATGTTGGAAAATAAATATATATATATATATATATATATATATATATATCTCATTCCCATGAAGGCGGCACTCGGATTCAAGACAATGACACAGGTTTATGTCAACGTTTCGAAGTCATTTAATACCTCGTCGTCAGGATATACAGTCTATTACAAACATCCTTTATATAGGGTCAAAAAATCACCACGTGTAATGCTACAGCTGATGAGTCCGGTGTGTAGGCGCAGTAAAACTACGTCACCACATCCTCAGCAGCCGCAGGTAACAGATAAAAATCCACATACGAGAACCGTAACCGTAAAACTTTGTGTTAAGGGGATACAATTTGGATTCCCTAGTAAAAGCTAAGGAGAAGGCTATGAAGTTATCTAGAGAGCAATTACTCATTAGAAAGGAGAGGCAAACTAATAACAAGTGTCTACCATGGGTTAACCATTATAATGTTGCTAGCGGTGACATTATCAAAACAGCAAAAAACCTTTGGACGATCATAAGCAGTAACCCTGATCTTAATTTGTCTGACAAACGTATTATGCCCTGCTATATGCGGGGCAAAAATATCAGGGACTGGGTTATGCCAACAGACATAACCGGCTTACAATCTTCTCAGAGTGAAACCAGCCAGTTCCTAGCTCCTCAAAAAGGATGTTTCAAATGCCTCAATTGAGTTACATGTAGAGCCATGATTGTGGGACGATCTTTCCGTCACCCCCATAGTGGTAAACAATATTACATCAAACACAGAGTAACTTGCACGACCAGATACATCGTGTACATGATCTACTGTCCGTGCGGTCTCAACTACGTTGGGAAAACCGACAGGACACTTAGGGAAAGAATAGCTAATCATAAGTCCTCTATTAGATCAGCAATCACTTCGGGCCATAGTGACCAGCCGGTGGCACGGCACTTTATGCAAGCTAGGCACAATATAGCATCTTTGCGCTATATGATTATTGATCATGTGCCAGCCACTTTGAGAGGTGGAAATAGATCTACGACCCTTTTAACACGTGAATGTAAATGGATTCACGAACTTGGTACTTTATCCCCAGGTGGTTTGAATGAATCACTGGGTTTACACTGTTTCTTGTAATTACCCCATGTCAGTAGGTCACTTTATATATAGGAGACCTATTCTTGGGCTGTCCATCTGCAATATAAGTATAAGTATTAGCATCTGTCAATTTGTCCTGGACGTGTCTTATTTTAGGCATTTTGTTTATTCAGAGCCATCATATTACAATGTAGTACGTTATACAAAATTATATACCTAAATGAGTTAGTGCCATATTTAGATCATTATTTGTAAAATAGTTATGAGCCAGACTAACAGTACTATTGTGCATCATGCATTTTTTTTAACTGTGATTCTTATGTTACATTACACATGTTTTGTTATTTATCTATGTCACACTGTATATGTTTTGTTTTTTTCTTCTTGCACTATACGGTTCTCGTATGTGGACTTTTATCTGTTACCTGCGGCTGCTGAGGAGGTGGTGACGTAGTTTTACTGTGCCTACACACCGGACTCATCAGCTGTAGCATTACACATGGTGATTTTTTGACCCTATATAATGGATGTTTGTAATAGATTGTACAGTATATCCTGACGACGAGGTATTAAATAACTTCGAAACGTTGACATAAATCTGTGTCATTGCCTTGAATCCGAGTGCCGCCTTCATGGGAATGCTGTTATATGGTAAACCACGCTAGGTTACCCAAGGAGGGCACCGGGACATTTACACATTTATTGGGAGTGCTGCCGCAATTACTCATATATATATATATATATATATACATATATATATATATATATATATATATATATTTATTGTTCCACAAGAGGGCAGCAGAGTAGTCGATAATGGTTATGTATGAGTGGCGTGCGGTGAGGTCAGTGGCTGGTGAGGCACTACAGCCATAATGTCCTCCGAATCCTGCCGATTACCCCTATCGCCGCCGAGCCAATGCCCACTACTGCCCCTTCGCCGATGCCTGCTGCCACCGCCAATGACTTACAAACTCGCCCACCATCAACTGACCCAGCCCTCCGTCACTAATTTGCATCTCAGTCTGATGCCACCAATGCCCGCTGCCTGCCTGCTCATCATACTTGTGATATATTGTACATTTTTAAAGAAAAAATAAATAAAATTAGTGTTTGGAACTGGGAAGGGAGTGGGAGGAGGACATGAATGCAATTTTGTTGTCCAGGGCTTCCATTAGTCAAATTATACTGCATAGTAGCGCCACTTACACAAATTACGCCAGGCAGAGCTCCCTTTTACACATTACGGCAGGTAGAGTTCCCTTTTACACATTACGGCAGGTATAGCCTCCTATTACACATTACGGCAGGTAGAGATCCTTTTTTTCAAATTATGGCAGGTAAAGCCCCCTATTACACATTACAGCAGGTAGAGCCAGTGGCGGAACTAGCGAGCGGTGGGCCCAGGTGCGACAAAATGCTTTGGACCCCCTTCCCCATCCCATCCAAGTCCACCCCCTCACCCCTGGAGAGGATATGGTGAGGGAGAACTGCTCAGGGCCAGGGAAATGGACACCTAGCAACAGTGCCGTAACTAGACATTTTAGTGCTGTGTGCAAGAAACGGCATCAGAGCCCCCCTTTATGTAAAACAGGAGAAGTGCGCGCTGCAGGCACGCGCAAAATATATAGGGGCGTGGCTTCGTGGGGAAGGGGTGTGGCCACAAAATTATACCAATTCATATAACGGTGCATAGTAGTCTCTATTATTCAAATTACGCCGCACAGTAGCACCACTACACCAGGTAGAGCCCCTTTTACACATTACGGCAGACAGAGTCCCATTTTTACATATTACGGTAGACAACGTCCACCTTTTTACACATTACGGCAGACAACGTCCACCTTTTTACACATTACAGCAGACAGCGTCCCCTTTTTACACATTACGGCAGACAACGTCCACCTTTTTACACATTACGGCGGACAGCGTCCCCTTTTTACATGTTACGGCAGACAACGTCCCCCTTTTTACACATTACGGCAGACAGCGTCCACCTTTTTACACGTTACGGCAGACAGCGTCCACCTTTTTACACATTACGGCAGACAGCGTCCTCTTTTTACACATTATGGCGGACAGATTGCCCTTTTTTACACATTACGGCAGACAGCGTCCACCTTTTTACACATTACGGCAGACAACGTCCCCTTTTTTACACATTACGGCAGACAGCGTCCCCTTTTTTACACATTACGGCAGACAGCGTCCCCTTTTTACACATTACAGCAGACAGCGTCCCCTTTTTTTAAAATATTGCGGCGGACAGCGTCCCCTTTTTAGACATTACGGCAGACAGCATCCCCTTTTTAGACATTACGTCAGATTGCGTCCCCTTTTTAGACATTACGGCAGACTGCATCCCCTTTTTAGACATTACGGTAGACTGCGTCCCCTTTGTACACATTACGACAGACAGTGTCCCCTTTTTTACACATTACAGCAGACAGCCCCCCTTTTTTGTACACATTACGACAGGTAGAGCACTTTACACCCCCCCTCTACCCTTAGGGTGTGGTGTAGTGCAGTGTAGTGTAGGTGAGTGCAGTGTAGTGTAGTGTAGTGCAGTGTAGGTGTAGTGTAGTGCAGTGTAGTGTAGTGTAGGTGTAGTGTAGTGTAGTGTCAGCCACTTACATGATTTCTTCTTCTGGCTGCAGGCTCCTGACCCGGTGCTCCCTCGGTCTGTACATTGTACTGCAGGCCAAGGGGAATGGGGGGGGGGGGGTGCGGGAGCTCAGCAGTCAGCACGGGGGTCCAGGAGAGGAGGCAGGCCATTGAGCACAGGGGGGACAGAGCGGGGTGCCGAGGCCGAAAACACTGGGCTAAGGGAGCGGTGAGAGGGGGCGCGGGAGCGCAGCTGAGTTTGCGGGGGTTAAGGGAGGGGGGGGGGGGGGGGCGAGACAGCGCAGTACACAGCGGCTCCCACTGGTCCTGCAAGAGCGGATCGGGGACGGGAGGAGCTGCTGAAAGCAGTGTGGATACGCAGCCACTAGGAATGGGGGCATCTGACTCTGCCCATCCGTTCCAGCCCACCCGCTGCTGCTGTCCAATGATTGACAGGGGTGTGCCTTGATGTGAGCTCAAGGCACAGCCCCTGTCAATGAGGAAATTGTGATGGTGCCGCTTTTCATTCAATTTTCAATGGGCTTTTCCAGCCCATGATTTGGCTCCGCCCCCTGCCCGCCCCCCTCTTCAGACACTTTATCATTGTCACTGGGAGGCAGCGCTCTCGCTGCCTCCCATAGAGATTTAGCAGCATTGTCAGGTTAAAAATGATTAAAATAATACAAAGTATAATGTGTTATTATCTTTGTATTATTTTAATCATAATGACAGGGGAGGCACTGCCTCCCCTGCCTCCCCTGACTGCACGTCCCTGTAAATATGTATGAATCCTCTCATTATCAACTGCATGAAATAAATATGAAGACATGTGGTACTGAAATATATACCATAATGTCAAAACTTTCTTGTGCAATATATATACAGTATATTTTCTAATTAGAAGTTTAGCCATTAAAATATGTATGACCCCTCCTCATTATTCTTGTGTCCTGTATCAGAAGACAGATTAAAGGGCAGGTAAACAGAGGGCTCTTGGATTAACTACCTTATTAATAACATACAGTAACTGAAACCAATAAATAAAACAATGAGGATAACATTTCAGAGCGCTATCGGTCACACAATAAAGACCATAACCATATACTTATATCAAGATTCTTGTATGGATGTCTTGTTCCTTTCTTTGTTATCTTCACCACAATGGGCAAGCATATGTAAAGAAAGGAAAACAACAATAATGTGTAGGATTGTAATCTGGACCCGATTCAGACCTGATCGCTGCAATGCATGCGCGCATCGGCAAACAACAACAGGCATAACCGGTCAGTGACAGGCTGGTGCAAAAATTCTAATCGCACAGCCATTCGCATGCTGATTGACAGGAGGAGGCCGTTTGAGCTGCTCAGCGTACACATGCGATCGCACACTTGCACGGCGAATATACACTCCCCTTGGGCGGCGACTATCTGATAGCAGGACAACAATTTTAACAGCCTAGCAATCAGGTCTGAATAACCCCTAAAAACATAAGTCACTCGAGGTAGCGGGGATATAATTTTTTTTGACAATCGAAACACAGTGGTTATAAAAACTTTTGCACTAGTGGAAGCAGGGACGGACTGGCTCACAGGGGTACCAGGGAAACCACCGGTAGGCCCCACTGCCTTAGGGCCCACCTTCTTCCCCTAGGGATCAGGTTCCAGGCTGTGCACTTGTATTATACATGGAAGATATGTTGCATTACACTGCACTAAACTATTGTGTATTTCAAGCCTCTGTGGAGGCTGGCCACACCCCCTTTGTTGGCTGGCCACACCCCTAAGTATGGTCCCCTATAACTGCATTCCCCCGGTGGGCCCTTCATGCCCCAGTCCGACACTGATTGGAAGGACTGTATTTGTGAAGACCCCACTACAATAAGGTACCTTATTTAATCCTATGGCTGATCCGGTCTGTTTGTGGATTATACCCTTTTGATCTGTACCTGAAGTTGTGGGGAAATCACTATTTGGACTTCTGTTTTGGAACTTTTACATGTCTGTTCTATTTATTTATGGAATAAATAAGTTTTGCATTACTTGCGGAAACAGTGGCGATCCTTTTAGGATACATTGAGAAAACTGGAAAAGAAACCATTAAGTGAACGTACCACCTGTTGACTGTGTGAGTTGGGTACGCTTAATACTGAAGAAATTCATTGTAAAAAGATACCTTTATGTGTTTTATCCTGCCCTTTTTTAAGTAAGTGGGGTATGTCCCCTTTTGGTCATCTGTACATGGGGTATACTACATGTGTTGGTGTTAAGGGAACCCCTTATGATACCTTCATGTGGAAGTTATCACACACATACTGTATATAGTAAGTATGGTACATTAATTTATCATCTTGTTGACACAGAGTTTTTCTATATAATTAATACATGCATATCCCGCTCCCTCGAGTGACTTACAGTATGTACTTACCTATTGAGGTGAAGATAACAAAGAAAGGAACACGACTTCCATACAAGATTTTCTGTATAAGTATATGGTTTTATGGTCTTTATTGTGTGACAGAGAGCGCTCTGAAATGTTATCCTCATTGTTTTATCTATTGTGTATTCTGCTTGTGTTGGCCAAGATTGGGTATTGTTGGAGTTGCTAAGTTTTCTGTCTGCGCCTTGATTACTCCATCCTTGTTTCATACTACTATCTGAAACCAGATGAACGGGCCATCTTTATTGTTTCCTAATGACAGGCTGAGGGAGAGATGTACTAAGCCTTGGAGAAGAACATAGAGGAGAAGGCAGGGGCGCCAGAACATTTTTAGGTTTGGGGTGTCAAGTAATTTATTTTGTGTGCCCCTAAATTGCTGAATATCACTCCCTCTGGGGTAGCTGGAATTACCTGCCACACCATCTACCTGACAGAGACAGATATCTAAATAGATATATAAAGTATATATATCTTTTTCTATCTAACTAAAGGGGGGTGCTGCAAAGGGGGAGGGAAAGGACAAAGCGGGGAGCTGAGGAGGAGGAACATATGAAGTGGGAGATGAGAAGGGTGCAGGGTTGGTCCCAGTAGGAGCCATCCCACAGTATCTAGCAACACACTGTAAAAGCTGGAGCTGGGTGCAGGGCAGGGGAATTCCCCTGGGGGTGGGCAGAAAAGGGCTGTGGGGAAGGAGGAGGTTATATCCACCCTGACAGTGCATATGGTAAATCTATATGGTGGTCACACTTCACCCCGCGACCCAATAAATTGACTGGCGCATCTCATACTTTGCCCTCTCCCCTCAGCCCTCCCCATTCCAACACCTATGGGAGAAGGTGCCCAAAGCAACCAATCAGTGCTGTCAATAATCTAACACAGTCTTTGATATGATGGTTAGAAGCAGATAAGTTGCTTTGGGTAATTACTCCACTTTTAGGCAGATGTACTAAGCCTTGGAGGGTGATAAAGTGGAGAGAGATAAACTACAAACCAATCAGTCTCTCCAAGGCTTGATACGTCCCACCCAATGAGTTTAACATGGCTATTTTGAATAATCTTACAAGTGTTGTACTTACATTGGCCCATCCTTTCACCTTTACAAATGACAGCACAAAGGAAACAATGGTTGCAGCCACTGTCAGGATCATGAGAGTCAGGTGAGCCTGCAGCAAACAATCATAATTAAATAATTGCAATATAATGTAAGTATACCATAGTATGTGTACAACTAACATTCCCGGGTTTAAATACAGAATAGGAAACCGCTATGATAATTAATAATATCTTTGGTGCATGCATATGATCAATGTCTTTTAATTGGTCACACAACACCCTCTTATTACATTACTTTGCATTCAGTTATATGTATACCCGTGGTAGAGCAAGGTGTCTAATAATGCTGCTATTGCTCAGTCAGCCTTTACAATTATAGCCACATAAGATTCAAACCATTTAATAACTAACTATAGGATCATCTTCGTTTATGTTTATCATTGGACTGGCCAAAAAATTATAATTTGCCATGAAATGGTCATCTTAACATTTATTAGGATATATGAAAATGACCTTTTGTTTTTAATTACTAAGTGCGGCTAGAAATACTGTAGCTATAATAGACATTTGGGAATGCCTAGTCTTGGGATACCGTGACCCATGACTTTAGGTTTAAGATGCGTGGGGAGGATTAGGGTTAGAGGGTTAGACTGCGGGAAGGGGGGGGGGGGGGGCTATGTTAAGGAAGCAGGGAGGTGGGGTTAGGGTTAGGCACTCCTAAGGAAGGCTAGGCTGCGGTGGGGGGGGGGGGGGAGAGTTAGATTTAGGTAGAGAGGAGAGGTGGTTAGGGTTAGTCATCACAAGGGAGGAGCAGGGTTAGGCTGCAGGGGACTGGGGGGGGGGGGGGTGTTACAGGGTGGAGGGGTGAGGGGTAGCTTCCTTCCTGACCCCTGTTGGGATTTTAAACAGCAGAATGCCGCGGTTGGCATTCTGACTAACGGCATCCTGTATTTCAGCACCAACGCCTTGTCTCCCCCTTCCCATTGCCCCCATCTTTCTTCCTTTTTTCTTTTCTGTACCCCATTTTATTTGCATGACTCAATAAAAACTTATACAAAAAAAACATTAACCCACAAGTAGCTATAATAGTGATGTTACATTGGAATATTAGTAGTACCACAGACTATAGACTTATTGTGTATATATACTGTGGGTTGTTTTTTTATTTTATTTTTTTAATCTGCATTACTTACTGTTTTTTATATATCATACAGTAAGTACTGGCAGTCACTGTGGGATCGGTATGTGATCCCGGCGTACGGGATGCAGGCTGTCAGCCAGAATGCTGGCAGCGGGGTGATTGCTAGAAAGCCCCTTGGGGGCTCGCTGCGCTCGTCAAGCTGTGGGCACTGTGGCTCGCTTCGCTCAGCACAGATTCTATTTTCCCTCTGTGGGTGTCATGGACACCCACAGAGGGAGAATCACCTACTGTACGTCGATGGTATACCGGCAGCTGGATTGTCCCCCTGTCGGGATAACGGCGTCGGTATAGCGATCGCCGGGATGCTGATGGGCAGTATTGTAACTACATACCGTCACTGTCTCAGCTCAGATGTGGCCCAGGCATGACCTACAGACATCCGCACAGAATGCAGATGCAGCCAGTGACAGCCACGGATGCTGCTGCTGTGGTGGGCTAAGGGCGAGGGAGAGACCGGTTGACTGATCACTGGCAAACTGATTTTTCCTGAAATTGATTACCTGATGGGTCACACAGAACTCTGTATATCACAGTGATATCATAATGATTCATACACCAGCATTTAGTTGCATAACTGCACATAATACATATGGCTACTAAAGACAATCCCCAAGTGTGGGCATTTTTTTACTTGGTATTCCTGTTTTTATTTACATTATAGCATTATACTTTTTAGTTGAAACATTTGCTAGGTTAGCAGTTCCAATTTGTATTTTAAAATGAATTATTGTTTTTCCTTAATTTGTTACATTTCTTCCCTTTGGGATACTGAGGGCTTTTATTAACGTTAATGTGCACTGCATAAAATACTCAGAGAGGCTGTGGGCACCTATGCCAGTACAAGGCGCATCCCAGGACATGGCCCATGTGTGGATGGCAGTGCAGCAATCTCTAATTAGAATTACTTTGAGAACAAATGGACTTTTTGTAATGGACACAACACTGGTTAGGTTTTTCTGTTTCTTTTAGTCAGATATGTATGATCTAATTAAAACTAAATTGGCTTACTGTGCTTTTCCATTAAGATCAAGGACCAAGATTTGAAATGACAGAAACTAGGAAAAAATAAACAAGACCCCCCAATCCCTCTAAAAATAAATAGAAAAATCTAGTAGCCGCAAATGTGTATGGCTGTCTACGTCGACCCCAAAAGGTCAACAGGCACAAGGTCGACAATCGAAAAAGATCGACATGACAAAAAGGTTGACACAGAAGAAGTCATCACAGGAAAAGGTCGACATGGGGTTTTTAAATATGTTTTGGGTGTTGTTTACTCCGTATAGTGACCAGGAACTTCAATTAGTTCATTGCGTCCTCTTGCACGACTAAGAAAAAGGCAAAGTTGCCATTCCCAATCGTAGTACACATGGATCATAAAGTATGAAAAAGGTCAAAAAATTAATAGAATTGTAAAAAAGTCACGTCGACCTTTCCCTGTATTGACCATTGGCATGTCGACCTTTTGACAATGTAGCCCTAATGCCTGTCGACCATTAGTGGTCAACCTATTGACTGTCGACCTTATCCAGGTTGACCTAGCATCCGGATACCGCCTCAAATAGGGTTTACACACTCCTTGCAATAACTATCGTTCTCTAGTTTGGTGTTACCTGGAACCATAATGCTTTGCCGAATACCAGCGTCTTTGCTGCAGCTTTGAAATATCTTGCAACAATCATCCCTAAACTTCCTGTAGTCATCCAGGCTATGAGCATGAGTGCACCTATATTTGGGAAATACAGGTAAATATTAGCAGTAAATGGTGTATGAAATATTTTCTAGAAAAAGCCTCCTACCTTTGGCAGGTATTTCACACCAATTTTTGATTAAAATCTTTTACCGTTTTGTTTACAATTGTATCATTAAATCATTGTGACAGCGAATTCTCTATACAGACATGTAAACTGAAATGTAGCATGTTCAGTGATAACACTAACACCCTTATTTAACAGCCTGTGAATTGCAGACATGGGTGCAATTCCAGTGAGTTAGCCTGTAAATTAAAAGCACCAATAATTTAAAAGGCAAAACCAGGCTTGTTTTGCCTTTTAAATGATTTCCGCTTTAAATCTACGAGCTGACTCGCCAGAATCTCACTCATGCCTGGAACTTACAGGCTGTTAATATAGGGCCTTTTTCAGATCCTGTTGCAGATGGGCGAATATCACAGATGATTTTCGTCCGTCTGTGCATACGCCGCAGCTTTATGCGCTGCAGCTGCATTGCTGGCTTGATGCAATCGCATCCCAGAAGCATGCGTTTGTATCATAATTGACAGGTGACAGAATAACCCCCTAAGGGGTCTATTTACTAAGCCTTGGATGGAGATAAAGTGGACGGAGATAAAGCACCAGCCAACCAGCTCCTAACTGTCATTTTTCAAATGCAGCCTGTGACATACCAGGTCGTTGCTGATTGGCTGGTACTTTATCTCCATGCACTTTATCTCCATCCAAGGCTTAGTAAATAGACCCCTAAGTTTGAAAAAGTCTAACTGACATACTATGCCTTACAAGTTGAGTCTTTTGTTCTATAAAAGCAGCATTAAGCACCCATATACAGACTGCATGTCTGTCAGATTTGACCATACACATACATACTTTTACAGTCTTTCAAGACATGTCCACATATACCTTTGCTAAAATCATGTTAAATAGCCCCATTTGGTGAACCATGAACTTCATGAACCATGCCTCACGCTACTTATCGTTATGCTTAATTCGTTTGCAACAAATGTACTAATCTAGTTGCCTAATACACTGATAAGTGACTCTGTATCAGCTACAATGAGCTGTTATGGGCCCTACAGACACAGCGATACGCCGCCGAGCTGCCCGACCGCCGATACAGCAGACGGGCGACCCGGAGGCGCGCGGGGGGGGGGGGGCAGTGACGGGGGGAGTGAAGTTTCTTCACTCCCCCCGTCACTTGGCTCCATAGCAATGCAGGCAAATATGGACGAGATCGTCCATGCTGGCCTGCATGCACAGGCGACGGGGCACCAACAATGATAGAGCGCAGGATCGCGCATCGTTCATCGTTGCTGCCTCAACACTGACAGATATGAACGGCATCTCGTTCATTAATGAATAAGATTGTTCACATCTTGCAGTGTTATCGCCCAGTGTGTAGGGCGCATTAGAAATGGAAGCTATAGGATATTCATTACCTTTTACTTGTTACCAGTTTCATGTAGTTAATGCCAATTTAGTAAAAAAAACAAACAAAAACAAAACAATTTCAACATATGTTAATATTTAAAAAAATAATACATTAAAATACATTTTGTTGTAACTAACAAATCATGCATTTGTGTATTCCTTAGAAAATGTATGTTTCTTCTTTTGTATTCATTGAGGAATGCTTTGGGGGTCGTGACTAAATTCACATTAATGTATTTACATTGTAATTTAGGGAGTACATAAATGGATTTTCAGATTTCTACAAATCAGAAGACACTGCAGATCAGCCCCAATTTCTTTGCATATTGGTCAAGTGTGCTAGTGTTTTATTCCCTCATTTTTTAAATGTATTTTAAAAAACACCCAAACAAACAAACAAACAAACAAACAAACAAACAAACAAAACAGTAGTCAAATCTGCAAGTGATAAAAGCATACTATAATTATATATTTATGTTGGTAGTCTTAAGCACATCCATTGGGGTCAATGTAATAGAGTCCGAGTTTGTAAAATGTGCAAGTTTGGCGCTAAACTCACACAGTTTTACAACTCGGATAATATAACAGAATGCGGAAATATGCAATCCCACATGTTTTCTGCAATCCTGAAACTCGCACAGACCAAACTTGCAGCCAGATGTTTTCCTATGGAAAACATACAACTCGGCCAATCTAATAGGGTGTGAGTTTTAAACTTGCACCCAAAACCTTGCCAAAAACTCACCTATAAATAGACCAGCTTTTTATTGGCGATTTTGACTGAAGCATGCACACATCAGTGAGCGTCCATGGCACATTGTGTTATTTTGCACAATAATGAGTATCTATGTTTACAGTATATAATTCCACTTGGGCATCTCTTTACTTTACTAATTACGGTGACAACTGTCAAATTAGCACTGCTATTTTTTGCCCAATCCTATTAGTGTTTCTAACATGTTTCGTTGGTCTCCAAAAACATGGCGCTGTTCCTGTGCTGACACACATCCTGAGCTATCCTGTTTCCGGGGGAGTGTCCGGGCGCGGCGAGCTAAGGCAGCACTGTGACCGGCCGAACCGGCGCATGCGACATGGACGCTCTGCAGTCGGGAGCAGTGGGGGCGGAAGTGACGTACAGCCCGGCCGTGACTTCCGGCGGTCGCGGTGGGCCGGGGAAAATGATCGCCCACACTGATGGCTACAGAGTAGTGCGACGCGGGTCACTAGCGCCATGGGATACCTGATGTCTATTCGAATACATTTATCTATTCCCTTTCAATTTATTCCTATACACATATTTTCTCTGACGTCCTAAGTGGATGCTGGGACTCCGTAAGGACCGTGGGGAATAGCGGCTCCGCAGGAGACTGGGCACAACTAAAGAAAGCTTTAGGACTACCTGGTGTGCACTGGCTCCTCCCACTATGACCCTCCTCCAGACCTCAGTTAGAATCTTGTGCCCGGCTGAGCTGGATGCACACTAGGGGCTCTCCTGAGCTCCTAGAAAGAAAGTATATTTTAGGTTTTTTATTTTACAGTGAGATCTGCTGGCAACAGACTCACTGCAGCGAGGGACTAAGGGGAGAAGAAGCGAACCTACCTGACTGGAGATAGTTTGGGCTTCTTAGGCTACTGGACACCATTAGCTCCAGAGGGATCGAACACAGGACCCGACCTCGATCGTTCGGTCCCGGAGCCGCGCCGCCGTCCCCCTTACAGAGCCAGAAGCAAGAAGTGGTCCGGAAAATCGGCGGCAGAAGACCTCGGTCTTCAACAAGGTAGCGCACAGCACTGCAGCTGTGCGCCATTGCTCCTCATGCACACCTCACACTCCGGTCACTGATGGGTGCAGGGCGCTGGGGGGGGGGGCGCCCTGAGCAGCAATATAAACACCTTGGCTGGCAAATCATCACAATATATAGTCCCAGGGCTATATATGTGATAAATTACCTCTGCCAGAATTCCTGAAAAAAGCGGGAGAAAAGTCAGCTGAAAAAGGGGCGGGGCTAACTCCCTCAGCACACTGGCGCCATTTTTTCTTCACAGTGCAGCTGGAAGACAGCTCCCCAGGCTCTCCCCTGTAGTTTTCAGGCTCAAAGGGTTAAAAAGAGAGGGGGGGCACTAAATTTAGGCGCAATATGTGTATACAAGCAGCTATTGCGGGAAAAATCACTCAGTTATAGTGTTAATCCCTGCATTATATAGCGCTCTGGTGTGTGCTGGCATACTCTCTCTCTGTCTCCCCAAAGGACTTTGTGGGGTCCTGTCCTCAGTCAGAGCATTCCCTGTGTGTGTGCGGTGTGTCGGTACGGCTGTGTCGACATGTTGGATGAGGAAGGTTACGTGGAGGCTGAGCAGAGGCCGATAAATGTGATGTCGCCCCCTGTGGGGCCGACATCAGAGTGGATGGATAGGTGGAAGGTATTAACCAACAATGTCAACTCCTTACATAAAAGGCTGGATGACGTAACAGCTGTGGGACAGCCGGCTTCTCAGCCCGCGCCTGCCCAGGCGTCTCAAAGGCCATCAGGGGCTCAAAAAACGCCCGTTACCTCAGATGGCAGACACAGATGTCGACACGGAGTTTGACTCCAGTGTCGACGAGATTGAGACATATACACAATCCACTAGGAACATCCGTTGCATGATCTCGGCAATGAAAAATGTGTTACACATTTCTGACATGAACCCAAGTACCACATAAAAGGGGTTTTATGTTTGGGGAGAAAAAGCAGCCAGTGTTTTGTTCCCCCATCAGATGAGTGAATGAAGTGTGTAAAGAAGCGTGGGTTCCCCCGATAAGAAACTGGTAATTTCTAAAAAGTTACTGATGGCGTACCCTTTCCCGCCAGAGGATAGGTCACGTTGGGAGATATCCCCTAGGGTGGATAAGGCGCTCACACGTTTGTCAAAAAAGATGGCACTGCCGTCTTAGGATACGGCCACTTTGAAGGAGCCTGCTGATAAAAAGCAGGAGGCTATCCTGAAGTCTGTATATACACACTCAGGTACTATACTGAGACCTGCAATTGCCTCAGCATGAATAGTGCTGCTGCAGCGTGGTCTGATACCCTGTCAATATTAATACCCTAGACAGAGATAATATTTTGCTAACATAGAGCATATTAAAGACGTCGTCTTATATATGAGGGATGCACAGAGGGATATTTGCCGGCTGGCATCCAGAATTAAGGCAATGTCCATTCTGCCAGGAGGGTATTAGAGACCCGGCAGTGGACAGGTGATGCTGACTTTAAAAGGCACATGGAGATTCTGCCTTATAAGGGTGAGGAATTGTTTGGGGATGGTCTCTGGGACCTCGTATCCACAGCAACAGCTGGGAAGAAAATTTTTTACCTCAGGTTTCCTCACAGCCTAAGAAAGCACCATATTTTCAGGTACAGTCCTTTCGGCTTCAGAAAAGCAAGCGGGTCAAAGGCGCTTCCTTTCTGCACAGAGACAAGGGAAGAAGGAAAAAGCTGCACCAGACAGCCAGTTCCCAGGATCAAAAATCTTCCCCCGCTTCCTCTGAGTCCACCGCATGACGCTGGGGCTCCACAGGTGGAGACAGGTGCGGTGGGGGCGCGTCTCGGGAACTTCAGGGACCAGTGGGCTTGCCCACAGGTGGATCCCTAGGTTCTGCAAGTAGTATCACAGGGATACAAGCTGGAGTTCGAGGCGACTCCCCCTCGCCGTTACCTCACATCAGCCTTGCCTGCTGCCCTCGGAGAAAAAGGGAGGTAGTACTGGCGGCAATTCACAAGCTGTACTTCTAGCAGGTGAAATCAAGGTACCCCTCCTTCAACAAGGCCGGGGTTACTATTCCAAAATGTTTGTGGTACCGAAACCACACGGTTCGGTGAGACCCATTCTAAAATTGAACTCCTTGAACACTTCTATACGAAGGTTCAAGTTCAAAATGGAATCGCTCAGGGCGATTATTGCAAGCCTGGAGAATTTCATGGTATCACTGGACATCAAGGATGCTTACCTGCATGTCCCTATTTACACTCCTCACCAGGAGTACCTCAAAATTGTGGTACAGGTTTGTCATTACCAATTCCAGACGTTGCCGTTGGTCTGTCCCCGGCACCGAGGGTATTTACCAAGGTAATGGCCGAAATAATTATCCCTTACTTGGACGATCTCCTTATAAAGGCGAGGTCCAGGGAGCAGTTGTTCGTCGGAGTAGCACTATCTCAGGAAGTGCTACAACAGCACGGCTGGATTCTGAATATTCCAAAGTCGCAGCTGGTTCCTACGACGCGTCTACTGTTCCTGGGTATGGTTCTGGACACAGAACAAGAAAAAAGGGTTTCTCCCGGGGGAGAAGTCCAAGGAGTTGTCGTCTCTAGACAGAGACCTCCTAATACAAATACAGGTGTCGGTGCATCAATGCACGCAAGCCCTGGGAAAGATGGTAGCTTCTTACGAAGAAATTCTATTCGGCAGGTTCCATGCAAGGATCTTCCAGTGGGATCTGTTGGACAAGTGGTCCAGGTCGCATCTTCAGATGCATCGGCGGATAACCCTGTCTCCAAGGGCCAGGGTGTCGCTGTTGTGGTGGCTGCAGAGTGCTCATCTTCTAGAGGGCCGCAGATTCGGCATACAGGACTGGGTCCTGGTGACCACGGATGCCAGCATTCGAGGCTGGGGGGCAGTCACACAGGGAAGAAACTTCCAAGGACTATGGACAAGTCAGGAGACTTCCCTACACATAAATATTCTGGAACTAAGGGCCATTTACAATGCCCTAAGTCAGGCTAGACCCCTGCTTCAACACCGGCCGGTGCTGATCCAGTCAGACAACATCACGGTGGTCGCTCATGTAAACCGACAGGGCGGCACAAGAAGCAGGATGGCGATGGCAGAAGCCACAAGGATTCTCCGATGGGCGGAAAATCATGTGTTAGCACTGTCAGCAGTGTTCTTTCCCGGAGTGGACAACTGGGAAGCAGACTTTCTCAGCAGACACGACCTCCACCCGGGAGAGTGGGGACTTCATCCAGAAGTCTACCAAATGATTGTACACCGTTGGGAAAGGCCACAGGTGGACATGATGGCGTCCCGCCTCAACAAAAAGCTGAAAAGATATTGCGCCAGGTCAAGGGACCCTCAGGCGATAGCTGTGGACGCTCTGGTAACACCGTGGGTGTACCAGTCGGTGTATGTGTTCCCTTCTCTGCCTCTCATACCCAGGGTAATGAGAATAATAAGAAGGAGAGGAGTAAGAACTATACTCATTGTTCCGGATTGGCCAAGAAGAACTTGGTACCCAGAACTCTAAGAAATGATCTCAGAGGACCCATGGTCTCTGCAGCTCAGACAGGACCTGCTGCAGCAGGTGACCTGTCTGTTCCAAGACGTACCGCGGCTGCGTTTGACGGCATGGCGGTTGAACGCCGGATCCTGAAGGAAAAGGGCATTCCGGAGGAAGTTATCCCTACGCTAATTAAAGCTAGGAAAGAAGTGAGCGCAAACCATTATCACCGCATATGGCGGAAATATGTTGCGTGCTGTGAGGCCAGGAAGGCCCCAACGGAGGAATTTCAGCTAGGTCGATTTCTGCACTTCCTACAGTCAGGGGTGACTATGGGCCTAAAATTGGGTTCCATTAAGGTCCAGATTTCGGCTCTATCGATTTTCTTCCAAAATAGAACTGGCTTCACTGCCTGAAGTTCAGACTTTTGTTAAGGGAGTGCTGCATAGTCAGCCCCCGTTTGTGCCTCCAGTGGCACCATGGGATCTCAACGTGGTGTTGGATTTCCTGAAGTCGCATTGGGTTGAGCCACTTAAATCCGTGGAGCTAAAATATCTCACGTGGAAAGTGGTCATGCTGTTGGCCTTGGCGTCGGCCAGGCGTGTATCAGAATTGGCGGCTTTATCATGCAAAAGCCCTTATCTGATTTTTTTATATGGATAGGGCGGAATTGAGGACTCGTTCCCAATTCCTTCCTAAGGTGGTATCAGTGTTTCATGTGAACCAACCTATTGTGGTGCCTGCGGCTACTTGGGACTTGGAGGATTCCAAGTTACTGGACGTAGTCAGGGCCCTGAAAAATATATGTTTCCAGGCGGCTGGAGTCAGGAAAACTGACTCGCTATTTATCCTATATGCGCCCAACAAGCTGGGTGCTCCTGCTTCTAAGCAGACTATTGCTCGCTGGATCGGTAGCACGATTCAACTTGCACATTCTGCGGCTGGACTGCCGCACCCTAAATCTGTAAAAGCCCATTCCACGAGGAAAGGGGCTCTTCTTGGGCGGCTGCCCGAGGGGTCTCGGCTTTACAATTTTGCCGAGCTGTTACTTGCTCGGGTTCAAACACTTTTGCAAGAGTCTACAAGTTTGATACCCTGGCTGAGGAGGACCTAGAGTTTGCTCATTCGGTGCTGCAGAGTCATCCGCACTCTCCCGCCCGTTTGGGAGCTTTGGTATAATCCCCACGGTCCTTACGGAGTCCCAGCATCCACTTAGGACGTCAGAGAAAATAAGATTTTACTCACCGGTAAATCTATTTCTCGTAGTCCGTAGTGGATGCTGGGCGCCCATCCCAAGTGCGGATTGTCTGCAATACTTGTATATAGTTATTGCCTAACTAAAGGGTTATTGTTGAGCCATCTGTTGAAAGGCTCAGTTATATTTCATACTGTTAACTGGGTATAGTATCACGAGTTATACGGTGTGATTGGTGTGGCTGGTATGAGTCTTACCCGGGATTCAAAATCCTTCCTTATTGTGTCAGCTCTTCCGGGCACAGTATCCTAACTGAGGTCTGGAGGAGGGTCATAGTGGGAGGAGCCAGTGCACACCAGGTAGTCCTAAAGCTTTCTTTAGTTGTGCCCAGTCTCCTGCGGAGCCGCTATTCCCCATGGTCCTTACGGAGTCCCAGCATCCACTACGGACTACGAGAAATAGATTTACCGGTGAGTAAAATCTTATTATTTTAATTCCGGCCGGAAGTGATGTCACTTCCTGTAACATGAAGGTTCTGGTCCAGCCCATTATTAGGACTAATTAACAGGGTATAAAAATACATGCACAGTGGACACAGTCCACTACACTCCTGAGGAAGTCCAGCTACATGCATCGGACGAAACGCGTTGAGTGAGGTTTATCCTGTGGACTGAGACTACATTTTACAGATAAGCTGATTTTATTATTTCATATGGTACGGGCAACTACATACCTAGGAATTTTGTTTCAATAAATGTGTTTTTAAATGTATTACACTATTGGTGCTCCTGCTTTTTATCTTTTATGCATGAGACTGGTCATATGTCAGAACACCACCAAGTTATTTCCTACCTAGACGATACTGATACCAAGGGAGATAACAGATTCGTGACAGAGTGATACACAACTTATCATCAGGTGGTTGGAATTCCACCTAATACGGTACTCCTTCAATTCACTAGAGTGTGGTTATTGGTGAAGGGTACCTAAGATTTGACAATATTACACTAGGAGGCGCCTATTTTCATTTGTTTTTTTCAGAAATTTGGAGGTACTGTCTGAACAACATACCTATTGGAGAAAAGGCGGCCACCCCTAAAAAGGATAGGGGGAGTGTTTTCAAGAATTTCAACATTTACGATATACTAAAAGGGATTATCCATATACAGAGAAAGGAGTAGCGCCTACTGTCACCCTTCCCAGATATATATATATATATATATTTTAAAAAAAGACAGTACGCACACACCATTATAGTACACCTTTAATAAACACCCTTGCACACTCACACATACTTACCTACACTCCCTGTAGCCGTTCATGTCATCTTCTCCAGTAGCATCCACGGTACGTGTACAAAAAAATTCCGTACTCGCCTATCCTTGGTGTAGATCAGATCCTTTTTGGTACATGTAGGTATCCAAGGGGTTAAAAAATAACAAACTGAATCAATCTAACTAGTGAACTAAGAAGCTCTATGTGTTAACACATTGGACTCTTTTTGCAAATGTTACTAGGAGATCTGGCAGCCAATCAGCAGCTGCTACCACAGCAACAGCATGCTGATTGGCTGTGTGTGGCCAGGCTGTCATTCTCAGCCTCCCCCATTGAAGTCTATAGATTCAAAGTTCTGGATTTACACAGAGTGACTGTATCTGCTTGTCTGTCAGCAGCTGAAGTGTGCTGTGCCAAACGCGGTTGTAAGGACGACGATTGGAGATGGGTGCGGGGATCTGTGGTTGTGCAGTGCTGATCGAGAAGGAAAGGTGGTGTTTGGGGTTGGGGGGGGGCTATGTAGTCTTGGGGGGGGGGGTTAGTGGGGGGGGGCACTGCAAGGTGCTGATGGGAGGGGTGTTTGGGATTGGTTGATATGCAATCATGGGGTAGGGTGGTGCACCGTGCATGGATAACAGCAGTGTTGGACTGGGGCATGAAGGGCCTACCGGGGGAATGCAGTGGTAGGGGCCCATGCATAGGGGTGTGGCCAGCCACAACATTGGTTTACATAACTATTAGAGACTGCATGGGCTGGGGCCCTTTATATATATATATATATATATATATATATATATATATATATATACTGTACAGTCAATATTGCTAGTGCATGCATGATAATGCACAGTAGCAAATTAATAACAGCAATGCATGATAGAAAATACAACATAGTCCTATACATTATAATGGAACATACCTGTAAGCATAATGTATAATGCAAGTGCACAGTCTGGAACCTCTTCCCTAGAGGAGAAGGTGGGGGTTCCAGGCCGCAGGGCCCACCAGGGGTTTCCCTGTAACCCTGTGTGCCAGTCCAACCCTGGATTACAGGCTATATCGAACACAGCAGAAACTCTAATTCTTTTCCCTCCTCGCTGCCAAGTGACCCAGGCTTGCAGGGGCAGCCCCGGCAGTGAGGAGCATCAGGATGATGAAGGTGAAAAAGTAGGTGGTCATTGCTGGCCAGTGTTTGCCTACTTATCGTCTTATCATTCAGTTGGGGAGGGGGACTTTCCCCCTACATTAGAATGATTAGTTGGATAAAATCAAACATGTTTGATTTTCCAACTAGTTGGACAAACTGTTTTTAGTCGTTATTCCGCATGTGGGAGCAGACGACTGATTGTTATTTGCTCCCACACAAGTGGAACAATATCTTCCCGAAGTATGGCCAGCTTAAGTATGTAGAAAAGCTTTTAAAGAACATACAGAGATACTGTAGGTGACATCTACATCTTACTTCAGCACTTCCTAAGTAAATTAACGTGCCTTTGACAACCTTCTATGGACTAACAAAAGCTTTTCCTGTATCTGTCTTCTCTGACTGTTAATTAATAAAGACAGCATCCTCAGTTACAAGATTTATCACTTTTTTTGACAAGTGTGCGCCAGATTCATAACTCAGTTTTAAAAGAAGTGTACCTTACAAGGAGGCCCTAACATTGATACTCTATCCTTAATGTCTAGATTTCTCACAATGTAATAAAAATGCTTCCTATAAATACTTCTATAAATATTGCTACTGTGCCAATTCATAAACAGAGACCTCATTAGTGTTTATTGGGGATCGGTATGAAATACCTCCTATTAAAATCCAGACGTTCAAAATCCCGACACCAATTGACCGATGGTCAAAATCCCGACAAGGTCAAAATACCGACATGGACAAAATACCGACATTTAAAATACCGACAAGGTCAAAATACCGACATGTAAAATGCCGACAGGTCAAAATACCGACACACTTTTTCTTGTTGTTTTTTGTGTGTATGTCGACATAAGTCAACATGGACACCATATAAAGTGTACCGCTGCGCTCGCCATGCTTCAGGCACACTATTATATTCCCCCTCCAGGTCCACTGAGATGGTAAAGTATGAACAAGTCGGTTTCAATGAAAAAAATCATGAAAAACTCATGTCGGTATTTTGACCTGTCGGCATTTTACATGTCGGTATTTTGACCTTGTCGGTATTTTAAATGTCGGTATTTTGTCCATGTCGGGATTTTGACCTTGTCGGGATTTTGACCAACAGTCAATTGGTGTCGGGATTTTGAACGTCGGGATTTTGATTGGAGGTAAACTGACTGCATCCCATTTATTGGTGTATACTGTACATGTATTGATAAACATAGTTGTCTGCAAGATGAGGCAATAGAGGTCATACTAACCATGCGTTTTTATCATTATGTCAGTGCTAATTTCTGTATGGGTCACGTTGGAAACTATGGAGAGATCAATTTTGGTGTCACTGGTGAATATACCTGGTCCATGATATCTGATAACTCCTAAGGAATACAGTAGAGATCACATTGTTTACAGTTTTTCCACCTACAGTACAGTTATAACTATACAAAATATACACAAAAATATAATCAGAAAAAACACAGCACATAACCATCTTATACTGTAACAGCTCAGTCAGATATGGGAATCAAATTATAATTTAATATTTTGTTGTTTAATTGTTTAATTATGCTATATAAAAAATTAAATACAGACGAACATGTAGTTTATTTCTTTGACATAAACTGTGTCTCCTTATGTAAAGTTTGTAATTCTGCTCCGAACATACTGTATTAATAGCCTGCAATTCCTCAGTTATGTTTTAGTTGAAAAATAAGTTGCTGGCCTAGGAATCCGTCTAATATGCCTAAATCAGAGGTTCTCAAAAGCGGTCCTCAAGGCACCCCAACAGTCCAGGTTTTAGGTATAGCCATGGCTCAGCACAGATGGTTAAATCAAATTGACTGAGGTGCTAATTAAGTCACCTGTGGCCTAGCTTGGATAAACTGAAAACCTGGATTGTTAGCAGTGGCAAACGCAGGATTTCTAGAGGGGGGTTTCCAAAAGCATGTCCACAATATCCCTCTCTGTGGAACATCTGAGCAAGTGTGGGAGTCTGGGGGAGTGGTAAAAGAACCTAGTAATGAACCTGGACATTAATGTCAACATTGGTCTTTTTATACACTGGAAACTTTATGGAATACAGTAATAATATGCAACAATATAGATGGTCTTTAGTATAGGCTGTATCAAACGTTTAAATAATATAAATAAGTTGTCAGGAAAAGGTTATGCAAGCACACATTCTCCCACTTCATGGTAAGGCTCTTGTCTCTTCTTCCTGGTAGCTACTCTCTGGTCCAGTACACTGATTGAGGACTCAGATTCACACACACAGCAAACTTGGTAGAAGAAGCTGCTACCACTGGGCATGTGCAGAAGCTCTGTTCTGTCTTCTAAACTGCATGATTTGGCTGCAGCTCTAAAAATCGTATAATATAATATACTATTGCTATTTTTCTCATAATTTGAGCCATTTACCATGAGGAGGGGGGTTTCCGGCTGTGTTTGCCTATGGTTAGGGTGCCTTGAGGACCGCGTTTGAGAACCTCTGGCCTAAATAGTAAGTATAGGCGAGCATTGCTGGCTTTCCAGCCCATCTATTTATCACACTCTAAACTAACAATGAAAAACAGAGTCTACACTCAGTGGGGTAAATTGTGGGAGTTTTTTTTTTTTTTTTAGAACTGATGAGTTGCCCATAGCAACCAATCAGATTCTATCTATTATCTTCAAAACGCAGCTAGATAAATGTTAAGTAGAATCTGATTGGCTGCTATGAGAAACAGCACCAGTTCTAAAAAAACTCCCACCTTAGTAAATTTACTCAAGTATTTCACATTTTATCTGTCCAGCTTCTTCTAAAGTCTTACTAACCATTTATATTACTCAGCTGCTAATAACAAGTTCCTTTGTCAAGTTTGTTAGTTAAGCACATTTGTTAAACGAGATGTCTAACCTTCCTTTAATGATTGCATAAATAAGTAATAAAACAATGGTTACATACCATTATAACATTGATAAACATATTTGGCTGCAAGAGAGGAGGCAATAGAAGTCATACTAACCATTCATTTTTATCATTAGATTTTATCATAAGGTTACATACCATTAGCAGTTGGTCCATATGCTACTAATATGTAGTACATGTGAGAACTGTTACTGGATCGGGATTGCCGAGTGGGAGGCTGTGTTGATATTTGATTTCTTGAAGTGAAGGAACATTGTATCACACCACTGGTGTAAGATGCCAAGTGGACATCTATGTTACTCTGGCAAGTTGGAAATAGACACAAAGGACATGTCAGTAGGATTATCTGGCTGCCAGTGCAGAGCTGGGTCAATGTACAATAGTACGTTCAACGTGGGTGTGGTATAGAAGATCTACACTGTCTAGCTAGTCAATAGGTCAACACCATATGGCCAACATGCATTAGGTTGACAGGGCAAAAGGTCAACAGGGTCAAAAGGTCAACATGACAGTGGTCAACACAGAAATGGTTGACACTTTTTTTTGGCCACATCTTATGTATATTATGTTCTATGACTATCTTTAGTACAAACTAGGGAGGCCAATCCCGGGCCGTTTTTTCAATCCCGGGATTCAGGATTGAAAAACGCTCAATCCCGGGATTCCCCGGATCCCAGGATTGCAGTAGGGAGCAGGGAGAGTAGGAGTGGAAGGCAGTGGAAAAGAGTGTAGGGAGCACGGAGGCTGTAGGGAGCAGTGCTGGAGGGTGGGTGTAGTGTAGGGACTAGGGAGCAGCGCTGCAGGGTGGGTGTAGTGTAGGGACTAGGGAGCAGCGCTGGAGGGTGGGTGTAGTGTAGGGACTAGGGAGCAGCGCTGGAGGGTGGGTGTAGTGTAGGGACTAGGGAGCAGCGCTGGAGGGTGGGTGTAGTGTAGGGACTAGGGAGCAGCGCTGGAGGGTGGGTATAGTGTAGGGACTAGGGAGCAGCGCTGGAGGGTGTAGGAAGCGGAGTGGGAGGGAGGCTGAAGCGAGCACCACAGTGAGGGAGGGTTGGTGTCAGTAAAACTACACTTACTATTAGACGGGCGGCAGGCGGCAGCCATGGACAAGACGCGCTGAGCGCGCCGGAGGCGTTTCAAATTGTAGTGCTGGCCGTCAGCCAGTCAGAACGGGCAGTCTGGCAGCCAATCAGGAGCCGCTGCGGCCGCTTCCCTGATTGGCCGCCAGTCCACCAGCTGTGATTGGCTGGCGGCCGGCGCTACATTTGAAATGCCGCCGCGGTCTGTGTACATGGCTGCCGCCCGCCTAATACTGCTGCCCGCCTTCTAGTAAGTTACTTACACCAACCCTCCCTCGCTGCTGCATTGCACATGCGCAATGCAATCCCGTGAATCCCGGGATTGGAGGCTCCAATCCTGGGATTCAAATCCCGGCATTTTTGGGCCTAAATCCCGGGATCCCGCCGATCCCGATCCCGGGATTGGCTTCCCTAGTACAAACGAAGACCCTCGTGGGCTCGCTTTGCTTGCATCCCACTCTGACTCAGGCGGTGGGATGGATTACTGCTCATTAGGATTGTTAAGAGTTTCTGAAGTTTTGTTACTGCAGTTTTAAAGCATTTCTGTAGTTATATTAGTATTTTATAAATGAATATGATGAGAATATTTAAATTCTAGAGAAATTAATTGAAATCTAAATCTCTCTCTACATGTTACATTTGCCCCACCTACAGTGCAACATGGTTTTGCCCATTAGTGTGCTTTTTTTGGTTTGCCGAAAAAACCTGAATAAGGCCCATAGTTTTTTTTTACCGCTTTTGTTATTTGTGTATATAATAAATGTGACGTGATAGAAAAAAACAGATTTTTCCACTGAATTCAGCATCCCTAAATTAAATGAAAACACATTCACATGCCAGATGCAGAGATTTTTTTAAAATGTATTCTGTTGTACTCTACACCCCGATGTTATTCCCTGTGGAATACCAGTGTACACCGCAGCAGAAATCTCAGTTTCTAATGTAACATAACGGGTTGGGTATGTGTGACTGACGCTGGGGATCCCGGCGGTCAACATACAGACCGCGGGATCCTGGCAGCAGTATGCCTGGTGGGGGTGAGCTTAACAAGCCCCTTGTGGGATCAGTGGCGAGGTGTCGTGGACACCCACGAGTGGGAATAGCCCCTGGTAGCCAGCATGCCGGCTGTCGGGATTTAAAGGGGTGCAGGATTTAGCCGTCGGTAATGTGACCGGCAGTCTCCTGACCGCCGGTCACATAACTACATCCCTAACATAACACTTTCATCCACTTGCCTCATCAATTATAACACGTTCTGTCTGAGACAGTTGTCTGAGTTTGTTTCTCTATAGACATACATCTGGATGTGCATGATGACAAGGTTTATTTACTCCCAAATATACTGCACAATAGTGGGGGAATTATGGTATAGCTTTACTGGGGTCCTATTCTCTGTTTGGCATACTGCAATAATATCAGACAATTACCAGTGGTAAAATGCTTGGTGCTCTTTCTCCTTCAGAGTAGGCGTGCTGGATTTCAACCTGTCCTTGAGAATTTATCCCACAGATATAGATGTCATCATTTCCCTGCAACACAGAGATTCAGAGATACAGAGCTCAGTAAAGAGAATTTATACATTTTTTATTCACTGTCGCATAAAGTTTGTATGTAACATGTCATCTGGAAGTCATATTAGTCTCACCATGATCTGGTCATCTGAAAACCCGAAGGACACATATCCGCCAGATGGTCCACTTATCTCGTAGTGGTATCCCCCATCATTTATCATTGCAGAAGAAATGAAGAAGCAGTTTGTACTTTTGGCTGGGTCACAGTCGGATGGGTTGCTGAGGCAAATTTTTTGTGTCCCACAGGAGTCCCTGGAGATGTGAGTGGGAGGAGGGTTAGAGGTCATGAGGGCAGTAGATGTGGACCTGCTGCTGCTGATGGGAGGAGTAGAAGAACCTGATTCACTAGTAGAATACATTATTGGACTGCTGGAGGTGCTGGAGCTATAGACATTCTGCTGTAAGAAAAAATAGCACAGTTTCAGTGCTTGGCTTGAACATGCTGAATATTATAAATGCCCCTTTGCCCAAAATAATGTTCCAATAGATCTTATATTACATTACACGAAAATGATCAACTCTTTGTATTGTAAAGTTAACCATATGCCTACTTGCTTGACATTTAGCTGAAGAATTGTATAATAGTCAATAAAAAAAAAAAAAAAAATACATCTGAAGAGATTTTAGCTTCAAATTTTCCTTAAATATTATAGATCATATATGTATCTTTGCTTTCAGTATAGCCCACATGCTACTACCACTGTGAGCAGGGCCGGTGGAAGGTTTCTCAACACCCTAGGCAAAACCTCTGCCTACTGCCCTCCCCCCCCCCCCCCTCTTTCCACCTACGAAAGGGGAGAGGGGTGAGTCGTGAGTCATGGTGCATGAGGGGTGGATATAAGGCAGCAAGGGGAGCAGGAAAGAGAGTGAGGGAGTGAGAGACAAAGAGGGTTTCAGGGAGAGAGAGAAATAAGAGGGAGGAGCAGGGGAGAGAGAGGGGGAGAATGAGAGAGAGAGAGACTATCAGAGAGAAAGAGAATAGCGAGATAGTGAAAGAGGGTGTCAGGGAGGGAGAAAGAGAGCGGAGTGAGAAAGAGTTGGAGAGAGAGAGAGAGAGAGAGAGAGAGAGAGGGTGTCAGGGAAAAAGGGGGTCGGGGAGAGAGAGAGAGGGTGTCGATGCGAGGGAGAGTGTCAACCAAGGAGAGGGGAGGTTTTTTTGGAAACAGTTAATTAGTTGATCTTAGCTGCAAATTTGTTAGCAGTTGGGCAAAACCATGGGGGTCATTCCGAGTTCGCTCTGTAAAAATCTTCGCATCGCAGCGATTTTCCGCTTAATGCGCATGCGCAATGTCCGCACTGCTACTGCGCCAAGTAAATTTGCTATGCACTTAGGACTTTTACTCACGGCATTTTCATCGTTCTGGCGATCGTAATGTGATTGACAGGAAATGGGTGTTACTGGGCGGAAACAGGCCGTTTTATGGGCGTGTGGGAAAAAACGCTACCGTTTCCGGAAAAAACGCAGGAGTGGCTGGAGAAACGGGGGAGTGTCTGGGCGAACGCTGGGTGTGTTTGTGACGTCAAACCAGGAACGACAAGCAGTGAAATGATCGCAGATGCCGAGTAAGTCTGAAGCTACTCAGAAACTGCTACGAGGTGTGTAATCGCAATATTGCGAATACATCGTTCGCAATTTTAAGATGCTAAGATTCACTCCCAGTAGGCGGCGGCTTAGCATGAGCAAATCTGCTAAAATTCACTTGCGAGCGAACAACTCGGAATGACCTCCCATGTGCACTGCAGGGGGTGGGGGGCAGATATAACATGTGCAGAGAGAGTTAGCTTTAGGTGGGGTGTGTTCAAACTGAAATGTAAATTGCAGCCAGTATTTACCCTGCACAGAAACAAAATAACCCACCCAAATCTAACTCTCTCTGCAAATGTTACATCTGCCCCTCCTGCAGTGCACATGGGGGGTCATTCAGAGTTGATCGTACGCTACCATTTTTTGCAGCACAGCAATCGGGTAACTACTGCGCATGCACGCAATGTGCAGGCGTGTTGTATGGGTACAAAGCGGTTCGTTGCTGAGCGATGAATTTAACAAAGAATCTATAAGCTCAGCCGATCGCAAGGTGATTGACAGGAAGAAGGCATTTGTGGGTGTCAACTGACCCTTTTCTAGGAGTGTTTGTCAAAACGCAGGCGTGTCCAGGCATTTGCAGGGCGGGTTTTTGACGTCAATTCCAGGACCAAAAAGACTGAAATTATCGCAAGGGCTGAGTAAGTCCAGACCTACTCAGAAACTGCACAAAATGTTTTTGCTGAGCTCAGCTGCAAAGCCGTTCACACACTTGCAAAGTGAAAATACACTCCCCTGTGGGAGTGCGTTTGCACGGCTGCTAAAACTAGCTAGCGAGCGATCAACCCGTAATGAGGGCCATGGTTTTGCCTATTAGATAACAAATTTGCTGTTGCGATCAGGTCTGAATTAGGCCCCCAGTACCATAGGGAATGCTGGGGAGTGAAGGTAGTTTAGTGTACAGTGTGTATATACAGTACAGTAGTTTGCAATGGTTGAATAAAGAAGCACTACAGTTTTTATCTATGCTTCAGTGTTCTCATGAACAGATAAACAACCAACACAGTCATCATTTTGAAAGCTGTTGTACATGCAACACTGATCAGATGAGCTCATTTAAACGACCGTCGGCCCCATAACTAATTATCCAACCTCTGCCACACCTGCAGTGAACATGGTTTTGCCCAACTGCAAACAAATTTACTTCTACGATCAGGTCTGAATTACCAGCTTAATGTGATACAATACTGCTGTGGAGGGGTGGTGGTAATGAAAGAAACAAATTAGAATGATTAAAGTGCAGTTCAAAATAAGTCTGCACATAGATGGATACAATGTATAAGTTAGCTAGCAGTGAAAATATTACTGATTAGTTTAGATTCAATGATGTATCTACCACAATAAAACCATGCATGGGTGCACTCAGGGGTGATAGAAAAGAAGGTCTCACAGTATGAGCTCTGTATGGCAGGTGCTGCTCTGTCATATGCAAAGGGTCGCAGTTATGACAGAGTGACCGTGTCCACAGAGCTGGCACTCTAGAGACGAGACAGGGGGGTATATAGAATGTCTGCTATTGAAAAAATGGAGTTAGATTGTTCCTGTTGAATTCAATGAATTAATTCAATTCAGCGCAGGGACACTGCTGACACATGATCCAATAACAACACTCTGGAGAGGAGAGGTAGAGAGATGAGATGAGGTGTGGGCAGATGAGAGGATGAGCTGGAGAGGGGTAGAACAAACTTCCAGTGAGGTTGTGGAGGGCTGCTGCTGTTGCCTGCGACATATAGTCACAGTGGACAGCGGTGAGCAGGTCCTGCCACAGCTGTAACCGGATAGAAAGACGAAAGAGTGGGCGGCTGTGGAGCACGGTCGAGTCAGCAGAGTGCCCTTTTGCAGTGCCCTGTTTTTGTCATTGAGTCATTGAACTCAAATTTCTTAATATTATTCCTGATATTTTTGACCTTTGACATTTTTTTCCTAGTGCTATGCCCCATGTGAAATTGATCTCAGAGGCAATCGTATATCTATTCTAATAACTAATAAAAGTTAAGTTTAACTAATTCCATTTTTTCATAGACAAGAATGCCCCAACAACAAAGTTTCTTTAGCTCTTTTTTCTGATGAGAGAGGGAGGGTGTCAGGGAAAGAGAGGGAATGAGAGAGGGTGTTAGGGAGAGAGAGAGAGAGAGGAGAGAGAAAGGGGAGAGAGAGAGTGATGGAGAAAGAAAGAGGGATGAGAGGGGAGAGAGTGAGGGGGGAGAAAGGTGAGAGAGAGACGGTGTCAGGGAGAGAGGGAACGCGAGCGGGATTGAGACAGAGGGTGTCAGGGAGAGAGAGCAGGGAGCCAGTGAGAGGGAGGGGGAGCGAGCTAGAATGAGAGACCGAGGGCGTCCAGGAAAGATAGAGAGTGTGTCAGTGAGAAAAAAGGGAGACAAAGAGAGTGAGAGAGAGAGACAGAGAGGGAGGTGGAGCAAGTAGGAGAGAGCGAGGGTGTCAGAGAGGAAGAGAAACCCAGAGAGGGGGGAGCAAAATGGAGGGAGAGAGTGTTGGGGAGAGAAAGAGAGGGATATAGAGAGGGACAGATTGAGGGGAGCAAGAGGGAAAGAGAGAGGAGTTACACAGAGAGAGGGAAGGGTAGTGAGTGGGAGAGAGAGCTTATCAGGGAGAAAAAGAGAGGGGTGCAAGAGACGAGAGGGGGAGAGAGATGGAGAGAGAGAGAGAGAGAGAGAGAGGGCAGAGATGGGGGAGAGAGAGAGAGGGAGAGAGAGAGAGAGAGAGAGAGAGAGGGGGGAGATAGCGAGGGAGAGACAGAGAGGTGGAGAGATAGAGAGGGAGGAGGGATGGGGAGAGACACTACCTGTCCCAGACTTGCTAGGCTTCAGCACAGGTTTCTGATTGGGGGAGGCACTTCACAGGATTAGGCTCCACCCCCTTCCCACCCACGAATCGCGGCAATGCATTCCCCTGCTGCCAGGAGCCGGCCAGGTAGACTTGAGTGGTCCCGCCGGCCGAGCAATATTTGTCTCATTGTGGAGGCCCCTGGATGCCTGCACGTCTGTCCTATATTCTGTCCCTGCACACATACACAGCACGCAGGCACTACAGAGCTTTACCAGTGCCCCTACCAAGCCGGGCCCCAGCAGCCGGGAAAGAAACACCAGGTGTCCCAGGTGCTGCCATAGTCACACTCACCATATGTCCACATGGTGCTGCTCAGGGGCTTTCTGCTGTTCACGTGTCTCCTGTTGGTGGTGCTCCTGCAGCCCCGGATCCATCAGCGTGATCATGCAGAGGGGTCCAGGTGTAAGTTAGGGATGGCCATCGCAGGGGCGAAACTGCCGGAGACAATGGAGTCAGTTGCTGCCGGGTTCCAGCCCTGAAGGGGGCACTTCCTCCATTGTCCTCTGCTCTGTGTCCTTCCCTGCTTCCTGTTCTGTATCCTCCAGCTCCAATGTTCTGTGTCCTCCCCTGCTGCTTCCAGCTCCCCTGCCACGCGATCTCCCCTGCTGCGTCCGGCTCCCCCGCACCGCAGTCTCCCCTGCTGCTTCCGGCTCCCCCCGCACCGAGATCTCCCCTTCTGCTTCTGGCTCCCCCGCACTGCGTTCTTACCTGCTGCCTCCGGCTACTCCGCTCCGTGATCTCCCCTGCTGCATCCGGCTCTCCCGCTCCTTGATCTCCCCAGCGGCGATGCCTCCGGTACCCCCACTCCATGTCCTCCCCTGTTGCCCATTCTGTATCCTTCCTGCTGTGCAAGTGGAGCACAGATCATCATCATCAGTGCTCCACCCCTGTGACTTGATGCTATGGAAGGGGACGTCATTCTACCTGACAGAGGAGCCAGAACAGTGCAGGTGTGCAGAGGGAAAGGTATCATGGCTGGGGGGGGGGGGTTGCGGGCAGGATCTGGGAAAGGGAGGGGGCTTTGCACATTTCTCATTATTCTCATTACTTTTGATTGAGTGATGCCACTCTGTCATTTCAGTGCTGTATTCAGGGCTGTCCTGGTTCTGTCTCACCTCTCTCCTGACAGCCCTGTCCTGTCCCTGTCACCCCTGTGCTGGCCCTATCTCCCCTCTCTCTTGTCCCTGTCTGTCACACTTGTCCTGTCACTTCTATTCCGGCCCTCACTCCCCTCTTTCCTTTCCCTGTCACCCCTGTACTGTCCATGCCTCCCCTGTCCTGTCCCTGACACCCCTGTCCTGACCCTGACACCTTTGTCCTGGTACTGTTAACCCTCTCTCCTATCCCTTCAGTTCTGTCTCTGTCCCCTCTGTCCTGGTTCTGCCCCTGTTACCTCTATCTTGTCCCTGTCATCTCTGTACTGTACTATCCCCCTAACCCCTCTTATGTGTCCTCTGTCCTGGCATTTTCACCTATGTCCTGGTCCTGTCCCTGTCACCTATATATTGTCCCTGTCTCCTCTCTCTTGTCCCTGTCACCTCTATTTTGGGTCTCTATCTTGGCCCTGTCCTTTCTGTTCTTCCCCACTGTACTGCCGCTGTCATCTATGTATTGGCCCTGTCACCCCTCTCTCCTGTCCCCTCTGTTCTGTACTGCCCCAACACCCCTGTCCTCTCCCCTATGTCCTGGTCCTGTCCCCACTCTCTTTTCCCTGTCACCTCTATCTTGTCCCTGTCATTTCTGTTCTTCATAAATGTACTGTCTCTATCATCTCTGTATTGGCCCTGTCACCTCTGTCCTGCCCATGACACCCTTTTCTCCTGCCCCCTCTGTTCTGCCATGGCTCTGTCACCCCTGTACTCCCTGTCCCCTTTGTCCTGGTCCTGTCACCCATCTCTCCTGCCCCCTCTGTTCTGTCCTGGCCTTGTCACCCCTGTCCTGTGCCTGTCTTCTCTGTCAGTCTGTCCTGGTCCAACTGTCCTGACCCCACCGTACTGTCTCTGTCATCTCAGTATTGGTCCTGTCACCCCTGTCCTGGAACTGTCCGCTTTGTCCTAGCCCAAAATTATATATAATTTCCACTTTTTTTTTTGAGGGTTGCGGGCATCAAACTCTAACTTGCCTCTGGGCGATGGGGATTAATTTACGCCACTGGGCCATCGGTCGTTTATCCATCGATGGTTGCCATCGATGGTACCATTGATGGATAACCTTGATGGTTGGAAACCATCTATAAGGTAACCATCGATGGTTTCAGCCATCGATGGTCAGCCCTACTTTAGTATTAAGCACGGCACGGACCAATAAGGCTCGGGGGTGGGGGGTTGGGGGTGTGTGTGGCTTAATGGGTGTTGGGGGCGGAGCTATGCTCAGTGTCCCCAACACCCTGGGGAGAAAAAAAAGTATATATTCAGTAGCTTCTTAACATTGATGGCGGGAGCCATCTGGTTCTCCCCCATCAATGGTAAAAGTAGTTACCATTGGTCAGAGACCATCAATGATTTCCAATCATCGATGGTCGATGGCCATCCCTAGTGAAAGTGGCTGTTCAGCCTGCCCTCAGAACAGGAGTGGAGGAGCACCAGGCAGGGCTGACACCAGAAATTGTGGGGCCCAGGACTGACAAAATAGGCAGCCCCCCCCCCCCCCCACACACACACACTTTTACAAAAAATATTTTAGGCAGATATTCTCATTCTCTCCTTTTTCTTGCTTTTACTGAACGTCTATGCCTTTTTCCTGTACCCTGTCTGCTCTATTTTCCATTATGGTCCCCTCCACCATATTTATCCTATTCCTACTTCTTCATTTTTGTTCTCTTCTCATTCCCTTAATCACTTTGTGTGTATTGCAGTCCCGGGCCCCCTTCTCAGAGTCACAAACACACAAACACATACTTACCCTTTGCAAATCCATCCTGAGAGTCCGTCCACTGTCTACTCCTGGCCTCCTGTCCCCAGCTTTTCAGCACCGCGGCTCCTCTTCACTGACGTGGCGTGAGGTCATGACGTCACGTCGTGCCGCATCTGGATACAAAAAACTTTAGTGAACAGAAAGCTGCTGCTTGCTTGATTGGTGGCGCAGATCTGCGGCTGACGGCGGTGGGCGGAGGGGAGCATCCTCAGTAGAAGGGCCGCCGGGATATGTAGAGGTGGTAGGCGACGTGGTCAGTCCCCATGGCGGCAGCCGCCGCCGGGAATAGAGAAGGGCTGGCTGTTTGAGCAGCCCGGGGGCCTCCACTCTGTCAGAGCGGCAGGGGCCTGGGACAACTGTACAAAGGGCACCCCTTGATGGCGGCTCTGGCACCAGGTACTGAGGAAGGGGGGCGGTATCAGGTCACGTTGTGGAACACATAGGGGGATAACCTGACCTACGCACGCTGACCCACTGATGTCCCCTCTGGAAAATTGGAAAAGAGATGGATGGGCACGCACTTGTCAGACTGAGTGCAGCATGCAGATGTTAATAGACCGAACACATTTCAGAGATCAGTTACTGCCATCACCGGGTGCCTCCCAAAATATGCCTGCCAATGGTTTGCTTAATTTTTCCCTCAGGCAGCCTCATCGGGACACCCATCAGGTCCTGGTGCCCATAGGCTGCTGCCTAATGGAAGCCCAGGCCCTGACTGTGAGACAAATTACTATACATTCATATGCTGTAGTCCTGTTTTGCTGCAAGGGATTTGCAGACCTGTAGGATGTTGAGAGTGGATTGTGCTACTGTGCAGACTCCATGTTGGTTCGTATGGGGTGGCTTCATTCCCTAACCAAGGTGGCCACCAAACCTAGTACTGTGCATGCATGGCGCCATCTTGTCAGTGTGCATGACTGATGCGGGAAATTATTTGGAGCAGGTATATCGCAGGTCTCACTGAAGCTAAGGGGTACATGGCTGTGTTCAGTGAGACCTGCAATATAGCTGCTCCAAATTGTTTCTTGATTCTTGCACCACTATCAGCATCCTGCTTACATTCCGCTCCACTCAAGCTCTGCTCCATACAGCCAGTGTTCACCTCAGTCAGTACGGCTGTACCCATTACATATTCAATAAACCAACTCCACTGGTTAAGCTACTGGTCTATTGGAGGGAAGAAAAAAGAAAGCGCATACAATAGTGTAATAACGTCAGATGATGGAACACCCGGGTGTGATGATCAGGAAGAGCAATAATCCACATCAAAAGATTCGGAAACCCAAAATCCTCTTCTCTAGTCACCTCACACTCAGTGAATATAGTAGTGGGATGCTCACATGTATGCCTAGGTGCTATGCCCATAAAGGTATATTTATTCATTTTTTTCGTCTCTTGCTATGGAGAGGTTACAAAAAACAGGCGTGGCCCTGCTGAAATGGGCGTGACTTTGCATAAAGGGGCGTGACATTGCAGGAAAAGACTACCTTATACCCCAGTTTTGCAACCTGCACGCCCAGACGATGGCCACCACAGGAAAAAAACAATAATCCTGATTCATGCCCCTTACATTTTTTGTCATTTTTCCTCAGTATAGTAATGCCCAGTATACATTATGCCACATGCTGCAATGGCCCTTAGACATTATGCCACACACAATAATGCCCATGACACAATATGCTACACACCATAATGCACCCGACACATTATGCCACACACCGTAATGCCTGTGACACATTATGACACACACCACAATGTCTGTGATACATTATGCCACACACTGCAATGACCCTGAGACATTATACCACAATGCCCGTGATATAGTATTCCACACACTGTAATGCCTGTGACACCGCAATGCTCGTTATACCCTATGCCACACACCGCAATGCCCGTTATACATTATGCCATACACTGCAATGCCCCTGAGACATTATACCACATACCACAATGCCCGTGATAGAGTATGCCACACACCATAATGCCCATTACACATTAAGTCCTATAGTAAGGCTTCTAATTACTTTTAAATTACCTGCTCGGTGCCAGGGGGTTTCATGCTTGTTGCCAGGGGTTTTATGCGGTAGGTGATATGCTTGTTGCCAGAGGTATCATGTGCTGGGTTTCAAGCTTGTTGCCAGGGGTTTCATGCATTGGGTGTCATGCTTGTTGCCAGGGATTTCATGAGCTGGATGTTGTGCTTGTAACCAGGGGGTAATGCTTGTTGCTAGGGCTATGCTCCCAGTGCCACATATGCCCCCAGTGCCAGAGATACCCCCATAGTGCCAGGCCCCAGTGCCAAATATGCCCCCCCAGTGCCAGGTACACATATACCCCCCATTGCCAAATATGCTCGCCCAGGGCCAAATGTGCCCCCCCAAAGTGCCAAATATGCCCTCCCAGTGCCAAATATGCTCCCCCCAGTGCCAAATATGCTCCCCCCCCAGTGCCAGGTACACCCCCTCCCCCCTCCGGGCTCCCCCGCTGCTGTGCTGTGAGTTTTGGGAAGGAGGACACGGAGGGCACAGCACGCGTCTCTCCTGTGTGTCCCTCCTGTGTCTCCTGCAGTAGCAGCGTGTCTATCAAATGAAGTGCCGGTTCGTGAGCTAATCGGAACTCACGAACGGGCACTTCGTTAAACAGACACGCCTCCAGAGACCCAGGAAGGACACACAGGAGAGGCGCCCACTGTGCCCTCCGTGTCCTCCTTCCCAGCAGTAATCAGTGGCGGCTAGAGCGCCCGGCAGCCCTGTGCGCCTCCAAGCGATCGCAGTGGCTGCGGACCCCTAGTTACGCCACTGGCTTGTGTGCTGCTACCCTGCACTGGAAACACTATGTGCTGTCCACACTCTGGGCCTAATTCAAGTTTGTATGCAATGCCGATGTTAACGCAACAAAGCAATTAGCGTCAGACTGCGCATGTACCCTGATCACATGGCGCACGTGCCAAGGTGGCTTTGTAATCATGCTCGCACTGAGAATTTTGATGCAGATTGATTGACAGGAAGGGAGCATTGGGGATATGTATGTGCCTTCAGCTGCGATCACGTAAGTAGAGAAACATAACACCAGCATTGCTACTGCTGCTGCAAGTCTGTCTGGCCACAGGACTACCCTAGCAATCGATGATCCTCGTTCTTGCATATAGGCTGCGTATGTAATATTATATACAGTTGTGAATGGGGTTGCGATAATTCCGGTGGGTGTCTCTTTTCATTTCAGTTCGGCAGATTCACTTGCTAACATTAGAAAATCCATACCGTAGAAAATTGCACTTGCTAAAGCATGTGCGTATAAACATGAATTAGGCCCTCTGTGTTCTATGAGCCTAATTCAGCATGGGTTGTAGTTGTGCGAAAAATCGCACAACTACAACCCTTTACATTGACTTGCAGTGGGACACTCAGCACAGGGCATGTACACCCCGCATGCCAGGTCCTGCTCCCCCTCCGTTAACATGCGAGCACTTTGCTCAGCAGCGAATCACTCGCATGATTAGGGTTGCCCCTGCCTATGCAGCCTAGCTGCGAAGGCAGTCGGCGGGCAGCCTTCTTTTGGGTCGCAACAGCTGCATGTGATGTTACGCAGACGCCGTGACCTGCCCCACAAACGGTCTGCCTTCATTGTCCAGACCACGCCCCACCCCAGTCGTTGCAACGCTGCCCGCTAAATGCCACGTTGACGCCCCCTACCCGCCCCGCGAACACCTCTGCCTGTCAATTAGGCAGAGGCGTTCGCATAAGCGAGATGCATCTTAATGTGTGCACACGCGCAGTGCGGCTTCTGCGCATGTACACACTGAGAAAGGGCTTCAGCATGCGAACGCTAAATCGGGCCCTATGGCAGTCTGCTCAACACATGTGCTTAAGATGGTGTCTGTATGTTTCTCTGGGTGTCCTGGTAGCTTGGGACTTTTGTACCTTGTGTGTGGACCCATAACCTGTTGGAAATGATGTATGTACAAGCAGGGGTGTATCTTGGGGTCAGAGCGCCCCTGGCAAAGTCAGGGGCAGCCCCCCCCCCCACACACACACATACACATATTTGAAATAAGGGAGGCGTGTCAAAAAAGAAATGTGGCCTTGTGGGGAAGGGAAGGGGCATGGCCACACAATCGTACTTCCAATTCAAATTATGCCACACAGTATCACATTACACCGCACAGTAGTGTCCATTACTCACATTACCATGCACAGTAGTGTCTCTTATTCATGTTACGCCACACAGTCATACCCCTATAGAAAACACAGTCTATAAAGGGCATATGGGGAATGCAAATAGAAAATGGAAATGTGGACCAGTGCTAATAAATATGGGGGTAATTCCAAGTTGATCGCAGCAGGAATTTTTTTAGCAGTTGGGCAAAACCATGTGCACTGCAGGTGGGGCAGATGTAACATGTGCAGAGAGAGATAGATTTGGGTGTGGTGAGTTCAATCTGCAATCTAAATTGCAGTGTAAAAATAAAGCAGCCAGTATTTACCCTGCACAGAAACAAAATAACCCACCCAAATCTAACTCTCTCTGCACATGTTATATCTGCCCCCCCTGCAGTGCACATGGTTTTGCCCAACTGCTAAAAAATTTCCAGCTGCGATCAACTTCAAATTACCCCCTATGTTCCTAATTTTATATGGGGAATGCGGACAAACCACATTTGCCATTAGTATATCTGATCCTGCGCATAGGCACACACATATACACTTACATACATAGTCACACACAAAACACATACATATGATATACAGTCCAGTCACACATGCAGTATATACAAATACAGTCACATACATACATACATACATACATACATAGTTACACACTTATTCACATACATAGTCACACACTAATACACACATAAATACAGTAGATACTTATACACACACAAACATACATTCATACATAGTCACACACATACATAAATTCAATCACAGACACACATACAGAGACTATATAGTATCCCCCCCACCCCCCACATTACAGACAGGGTACGCTGACTGCATGTACTTTAGTAGTTCATTGTCCCCTCTCCCTCTGCTGGGCTGCCTGGCAGTGAGTGTCCTGTTGTCCCACCCCCGTGCTTCCACTCCGTCCACGGCCCTAGCCCAATGCAGGGCAGTGCAGTACTGTGCCTTGACCCCCCCCCACCTCCCCATAATCCGGCTCTGACTGTACCTGGTGACTGTCTGTCACTGCCGATGCCACTGTCCAGCGGCACAGCTCAGCACTAGTAATCAATCAGACTCAAAGTAAACTATAGCTCCTAGCAGCCCTTGGTGCCGGGAGCTCCCAGCAACAAGGGCTGTTGGGAGCTGTAGTTATGTTGTGTCTGATTACAAGCGAGGTGCAGTACACTGGCGCCGGCACTAACAGACAGTCACCAAGTCTAACAGTACCACTTGGTTCTACCCCCTGGCCATGGATGGCACAGCCGGACGGCGCCCCCTCCTTGCCTGGCGCCCCTGGCGAGTGCCATCCTGGCCAATAGGTAGATACACCCCTGTGTACAAGTGTTAATTATTTATTAACAGTTTCTTATAGAGCGCAGCAAATTCCATTGCGCTTTGCAAGGTGTTGATATCGCAGAGTTATATAGGCATACACCTGTAAATGACTCGTGATGTGTACTGAACGTGCAGGGGGCCGCTCATTTCACCCAGCGGGTGAAATGAGCGACCTGCTAGATTGAGCCTGCATGCAGGCCAATCTAGCGCCAGCGATAGCGCCGCGCAGGGCCGCGCATACCTATCGCTGTGGAGGGTACACATGGAGAGATCATGCTTAAAATCTAAGCAATCTAGTCAGATTGCTTAGATTTTAAACTGGGATCGCTCCGTGAGTACCCCTCTAAACTATAAGCAGCCTAGTTACTTAGCCAGTGGTGTTGGTTTACTGATAGATAGCAGGTACAGCCACATTCACTGTTGATTTTCATGGAGTGGAGCTGGGTTTCATACAGCTCATCAGCCGAAAATTGCCCAGATCATCACACTCTTCCACAGGTAAATGATGCACACAAACATGGCAGTCCACATCATGTAAAATAAAACATGACTCATCACACCAGGGCAGCTTCTACCATTGCACCATGGTCCATTACAGGCGCTCACCTAACCATTGTAGGTCCATTTGGCAGTGGACAGAGTTCAGCCTGGTGACTCTGATCAGTCTGGCAAGCTGCAATGCATTGTGTGTTCTGACACCTTTCTATTATAGCCAGCATTAACTCTTTCTACAATTTGCACTACAGTAACTCCTGTGTCCGATCTGACCAGATGAGATAGTTCTTACACCCTGCGTGCATCAAAGAGTCTTGGGCTGTCGCCGGTTCACTGGCTGTCCTTCCTTGGACCACTTTTGGTAGGTACGAACTAGTGATGAGCGGGTTCCCCCCGAACTTCACCTTTTTCACACGGGTCCGAGGCAGGTTAGAACCTTCCCGCCTTGCTCGGCTAACCCGAGCACGCCCGAACGTCATCATCCCGCTGTCGGATTCTCGCGAGATTCGGATTCTATATAAGCAGCCGCGTGTCGCCGCCATTTTCACTCGTGCATTGGAGATGATAGGGAGAGGACGTGGCTGGCATCCTCTCCGTTTATTGTAGAAGTTGAATGGTTTACTTTGTTTCTTATTTGTGGGGAGGATTGGGGAGCAGCTGTTAGGAGGAGTACAGTGCAGAGTTTTGCTGATAAGTGACCACCAGTTTTTATCCGTTCTCTGCCTGAAAAAAACGCTCCATACCATATCTGTGCTCTTGTTGTTTCTTAATTGTGGGGACTGGGGAGCAGCTTTAGCAGGAGTACAGTGCAGAGTTTTGCTGACAGTGACCACCAGTATACGTTGTCTGCCTGAAAAACACTCCATATCTGTGCTCAGTGTGCTGCTTTATTGTGGGGACTGGGGACCACCAGTATAATTAATATTATATAGGAGGAGTACAGTGCAGAGTGCACTGCTGTACCTACCTCTGTGTCGTCGACTCGTCATCCATTAAGTATACTATCCATCTACATTCTATATCTGTGGTGCATTTTAGACAGTTTTGCAGTTTGCTGACACAGTGTCCACCAGTATACTATATATACTATAGCAGTACGGTAGGCCACTGCTGTACCTACCTCTGTGTCGTCATCCATTAAGTATACTATCCATCTACATTCTATACCTGTGGTGCATTTTAGTTTTGCAGTTTGCTGACAGTGTCCACCAGTATGCTATATATAGCAGTACGGTAGGCCACTGCTGTACCTACCTCTGTGTCGTCAC